>NW_026968936.1:0-62000 GCF_028390025.1 Pseudophryne corroboree
GGTGCTTCAGTATTAGGCAGCCTTCTGCCCTCCCATGTTCATCTGAAAATATGTGTTCTCCCTGCAGTTGTTGTCCCCAGATGAGAGTTCCCTTGTGCTGCCTCAGTTGAATCTCCTTTACTTGACAGAGATGTGCCTGAGCAGCGGCCCTCCCCAGCCCTATCCCAAATCATACTTATTTTGCATAGGCGATACCATGGTCATGAAGATTGTTTTCCCAGGGTGAGGTTCATTCATTGCATTCTGGGTATGCTGACCCCTGTGATTTCCCCAAATGTGGGAAACTCGACTGCATTATTTGTGGTAGTGGGGGACTGTGTTTGTGCTTTCCTCTGGTCAGCTCTGGTAAAAGTCAGATTTCTTTGTCTCAGATCTTCCTCTAGCCTTGTTCTTCTTTCGAGAGTTCCCTTGTGCTGCCTCAGTTGGATCTCCTTCACTTGACAGGGGGGTACCCGAGCAGCGACCCTCCCCAGCTCTAGCCCAAATCCTACTTACCTGCCAGGTGAGATACTATGATCATGAAGGTGCTTCTCCCAGGGCAAGGCTCACCCATTGCACTCTGGGTGTGCTGCTCCTGCGATTTCCCCAAATGTGGGAAACTTGACTGCATAATTTGTGTTTCCCCTGGTCGGCTCTCGTATAATTCAGATCTCTTTGTCTCAGGTCTCTCTCCAGCCTAGTTTGCTGTCTGTTTCCACTTCTCTTTTCTTGAGCTGCTCCATTCTATGCCCTTGCGCACTATCCTGACTTCTCCCGTCTGCTTACTTTGTGCCTTCCAATGCACAATGCAAACTACAGGTAGTGCTGCAGGGCCCACAACCTTTTACTTGCTGTACAGAGCAGCTCTAGAGCTGTTACAGTGCCCAGCTGCTGCAAGAAATCAGCTTGTATGCTTCAGGGGCTGGGGCATAGCCAACATGAGCCCCACACCGAAGGAGGGTGGAGGTGTTTAATGCGAACTAGGGGTCATCCAAGCGCCGCAAAAGGCCGCCATGCCCTGCACGCCCCTTTTCTCTTTTCATATGCAGACGAGGGTTGAAGCCAACTTTGACCCACTGCTTGGATGACATCACCATATGCAAATCCATCTGCTGCAGGCCTTCCCCCAGGAATGCTTGCACTAGTTGTTGCATTTGGTTTGTTGTTTGGGGGTGCTTCAGTATTAGGCAGCCTTCTGCCCTCCCATGTTCATCTGAAAATATGTGTTCTCCCTGCAGTTGTTGTCCCCAGATGAGAGTTCCCTTGTGCTGCCTCAGTTGAATCTCCTTTACTTGACAGAGATGTGCCTGAGCAGCGGCCCTCCCCAGCCCTATCCCAAATCATACTTATTTTGCATAGGAGATACCATGGTCATGAAGATTGTTCTCCCAGGGTGAGGTTCATTCATTGCATTCTGGGTATGCTGACCCCTGTGATTTCCCCAAATGTGGGAAACTCGACTGCATTATTTGTTGTAGTGGGGGACTGTGTTTGTGTTTTCCTCTGGTCAGCTCTGGTAAAAGTCAGATTTCTTTGTCTCAGATCTTCCTCTAGCCTGGTTCTTCTTTCGAGAGTTCCCTTGTGCTGCCTCAGTTGGATCTCCTTCACTTGACAGGGGGGTGCCCGAGCAGCGACCCTCCCCAGCTCTAGCCCAACTCCTACTTACCTGCCAGGTGAGATACTATGATCATGAAGGTGCTTCTCCCAGTGCAAGGCTCACCCATTGCACTCTGGGTGTGCTGCCCCTGCGATTTCCCCAAATGTGGGAAACTTGACTGCAGAATTTGTGTTTCCCCTGATCGGCTCTCGTATAATTCAGATCTCTTTGTCTCAGGTCTCTCTACAGCCTAGTTTGCTGTCTGTTTCCACTTCTTTTTTCTTGAGCCCCTCCCTTTTATACCCTTGTGCACTATCCTGACTTCTCCTCCTGTCTGCTTACTTTGTGCCTTCCAATGCACAATGCAAACTACAGGTAGTGCTGCAGGGCCCACACCCTTTTACTTGCCTTACAGAGCAGCTCTGGAGCTGTTACAGTGCCAAGCTGCTGCAAGAAATCAGCTTGAATGCTTCAGGGGCTGGGGCATGGCCAACATGAGACCAACACCGAAGGAGGGTGGGGGTGTTTAATGCAAACTAAGGGTCATCCAAGCACCGCAAAAGGCCGCCATGCCCTGCACGCCCCTTTTCTCTTTTCATATGCAGACGAGGGTTGAAGCCAACTTTGACCCACTGCTTGGATGACATCACCATATGCAAATCCATCTGCGGCAGGCCTTCCCCCAGGAATGCTTGCACTAGTTGTTGCATTTGGTTTGTTGTTTGGGGGTGCTTCAGTATTAGGCAGCCTTCTGCCCTCCCATGTTCATCTGAAAATATGTGTTCTCCCTGCAGTTGTTGTCCCCAGATGAGAGTTCCCTTGTGCTGCCTCAGTTGAATCTCCTTTACTTGACAGAGATGTGCCTGAGCAGCGGCCCTCCCCAGCCCTATCCCAAATCATACTTATTTTGCATAGGAGATACCATGGTCATGAAGATTATTCTCCCAGGGTGAGGTTCATTCATTGCATTCTGGGTATGCTGACCCCTGTGATTTCCCCAAATGTGGGTAACTCGACTGCATTATTTGTGGTAGTGGGGGACTGTGTTTGTGTTTTCCTCTGGTCAGCTCTGGTAAAAGTCAGATTTCTTTGTTTCAGATCTTCCTCTAGCCTTGTTCTTCTTTCGAGAGTTCCCTTGTGCTGCCTCAGTTGGATCTCCTTCACTTGACAGGGGGGTGCCCGAGCAGCGACCCTCCCCAGCTCAAGCCCAACTCCTACTTACCTGCCAGGTGAGATACTATGATCATGAAGGTGCATCTCCCAGGGCAAGGCTCACCCATTGCACTCTGGGTGTGCTGCCCCTGCGATTTCCCCAAATGTGGGAAACTTGACTGCATAATTTGTGTTTCCCCTGGTCGGCTCTCTTATAATTCAGATCTCTTTGTCTCAGGTCTCTCTCCAGCCTAGTTTGCTGTCTGTTTCCACTTCTTTTTTCTTGAGCCCCTCCCTTTTATACCCTTGTGCACTATCCTGACTTCTCCTCCTGTCTGCTTACTTTGTGCCTTCCAATGCACAATGCAAACTACACACCCTTTTACTTGCCTTACAGAGCAGCTCTGGAGCTGTTACAGTGCCAAGCTGCTGTAAGAAATCAGCTAGAATGCTTCAGGGGCTGGGGCATTGTCAACATGAGCCCCACACCGAAGGAGGGTGGGGGTGTTTAATGCGAACTAAGGGTCATCCAAGCGCCGCAAAAGGCCGCCATGCCCTGCATACCCCTTTTCTCTTTTCATATGCAGATGAGGGTTCCAGCCAACTTTGGCCCACTGCTTGGATGACATCACCGTATGCAAATCCGTCTTCTGCAGAACTTCCCCCAGGAATGCTTGCACTAGTTGTTGCATTTGGTTTGTTGTTTGGGGGTGCTTCAGTATTAGGCAGCCTTCTGCCCTCCCATGTTCATCTGAAAATATGTGTTCTCCCTGCAGTTGTTGTCCCCAGATGAGAGCTCCCTTGTGCTGCCTCAGTTGAATCTCCTTTACTTGACAGAGATGTGCCTGAGCAGCGGCCCTCCCCAGCCCTATCCCAAATCATACTTATTTTGCATAGGAGATACCATGGTCATGAAGATTGGCCCTCATTCGAGTTGTTCGCTCGGTATTTTTCATCGCATCGCAATGAAAATCCGCTTAGTACGCATGCGCAATGTTCGCACTGCGACTGCGCCAAGTAACTTTGCTATGAAGAAAGTAATTTTACTCACGGCTTTTTCATCGCTCCGGCGATTGTAATGTGATTGACAGGAAATGGGTGTTACTGGGCGGAAGCACGGCGTTTTAGGGGCGTGTAGCTGAAAACGCTACCGTTTCCGGAAAAAACGCAGGAGTGGCCGGAGAAACGGTGGTAGTGCCTGGGCGAACGCTGGGTGTGTTTGTGACGTCAACCAGGAACGACAAGCACTGAACTGATCGCACAGGCAGAGTAAGTCTGAAGCTACTCCAAAACTGCTACGAGGTTTGTGATCACAATATTGCGATTACTTCGGTCGCACTTTTAAGAAGCTAAGATACACTCCCAGTAGGCGGCGGCTTAGCGTGTGTAACTCTGCTACATTCGCATTGCGACCGATCAACTCGAAATGAGGGCCCTTGTTCTCCCAGGGTGAGGTTCATTCATTGCATTCTGGGTATGCTGACCCCTGTGATTTCCCCAAATGTGGGAAACTCGACTGCATTATTTGTGGTAGTGGGGGACTGTGTTTGTGCTTTCCTCTGGTCAGCTCTGGTAAAAGTCAGATTTCTTTGTCTCAGATCTTCCTCTAGCCTTGTTCTTCTTTCGAGAGTTCCCTTGTGCTGCCTCAGTTGGATCTCCTTCACTTGACAGGGGGTGCCCGAGCAGCAATCCTCCACAGCTCTGGCCCAACTCCTACTTACCTGCCAGGTGAGATACTATGATCTTCACTGTTAGGGCAATCAGGATGTGGAATTCCCTGCCAGGGAAGGTGGTAATGGCGGACTCTGTAATTGGATTTAAAAAAGGAATGGATACATTTCTGAATGAAAAAGCTATCCAAGGTTATAATACTTAAAATATCAACATGGTTAATCCGGGGGTAACATGAGTTGTAGTAGCTAACTAGTCATAAAACATTATTCAGCAAGTATGTAGAATCATCACAACTTAAAACAGGTTGAACACGATGGGCAATTTGCCTCTATTCAACCTCAAAAACTATGTTACTATATGTTACTATATTACTATGTTACTGTAGTATACAGAACACCACAATGCAATGAGCAGTGATAGTGAGCACTGATGAGGATACTAGAACTGACACTGAGCAGCAAGATGCAGCACTGGACTATTAGTAATGTACTGTAGTATGCTGAGCACAACAATGCAGCACAAGACAATGAGCAGTGATACTGAGCACTGATGAGGATACTACTGAGAACTGACACTGAGCAGGAGAGACACACTACTAGTATTACTGAGCAGCAATAAGTATCCACTGATACTGAGCACTGATATTGAGATTTCCACTGAGAGAACATAGCCACGTCCTCTCCGCTCTCTCTTCAATGCACGAGTAAAAATGGCGGCAACGCGCAGCTCTTTATATGGAATCCGAATCTCGCGAGAATCCGACAGCGGGATGATGACATTTTCCCTTGTTCAGGTTTTCCGAGTCAGGCGGGAACAACCGAGCCTGCCTCGGACCAGTGTAAACCACGTGGAGTTCGTGGGGAATTCGGTTCTCGGAGAACCGAACCCGCTCCTCTCTACCTTATACCCATCAATTTTTTTTATTTTCAATCTAAGCCCCTGCAGTTTTCTGTAAGCATCTGCTTTGCTATGATGATCAACAAGTCACAAGGGCAAACACTCAGGGCTTGAGGCGTAGATCTTAGGACCAGCTGCTACAAGCATGGCAGAGGTGTCACTATCACTGGTGACACCCAGAGAGGTGGCGAGGGAGATTGTAATGCAGTGCGCGCAGATAAGCAGCGCAATGGTAAAAAGGAGGCATGGTTTCATAGGTAGGGGCGTGGCCTGGTGGCCTGAATCTACATTTTGTTGCTCCGGGTGTCCCGGGGGTTGGGGGTTGGGGGCTGCACCGGGGACTAGTGTGTGAGCGGTGCTGGCTCCTGCACAGTGACAGGGCATGGCCACTAGAGATGTGCACCGGAAATTTTTCGGGTTTTGTGTTTTGGTTTTGGGTTCGGTTCCGCGGCCGTGTTTTGGGTTCGAACGCATTTTGGCTAAACCTCACCGAATTTTTTTTGTCGGATTCGGGTGTGTTTTGGATTCGGGTGTTTTTTTCAAAAAACCCTAAAAAACAGCTTAAATCATAGAATTTGGGAGGCATTTTGATCCCAAAGTATTATTAACCTCAATAACCATAATTTCCACTCATTTTCAGTCTATTCTTAACACCTCACACCTCACAATATTATTTTTAGTCCTAAAATTTGCACCGAGGTCGCTGGATGACTAAGCTTAGTGACCCAAGTGGCCGACACAAACACCTGGCCCATCTAGGAGTGGCACTGTAGTGTCACGCATGATGGCCCTTCCAAAAAACACTCCCCAAACAGCACATGACGCAAAGAAAAAAAGAGGCGCAATGAGGTAGCTGTGTGACTAAGCTCAGCGACCCAAGTGGCCGACACAAACACCTGGCCCATCTAGGAGTGGCACTGCAGTGTCACGCAGGATGGCCCTTCCAAAAAACACTCCCCAAACAGCACATGACGCAAAGAAAAAAAGAGGCGCAATGAGGTAGCTGTGTGACTAAGCTCAGCGACCCAAGTGGCCGACACAAACACCTGGCCCATCTAGGAGTGGCACTGCAGTGTCACGCAGGATGGCCCTTCCAAAAACACTCCCCAAACAGCACATGACGCAAAGAAAAAAAGAGGCGCAATGAGGTAGCTGTGTGACTAAGCTCAGCGACCCAAGTGGTCGACACAAACACCTGGCCCATCTAGGAGTGGCACTGCAGTGTCACGCAGGATGGCCCTTCCAAAAAACACTCCCCAAACAGCACATGACGCAAAGAAAAATAAAAGAAAAAAGAGGTGCAAGGTGGAATTGCCTTGGGCCCTCCCACCCACCCTTATGTTGTATAAACAGGACATGCACACTTTAACCAACCCATCATTTCAGTGACAGGGTCTGCCACACGACTGTGACTGAAATGGCGGGTTGGTTTGGACCCCCACCAAAAAAGAAGCAATTAATCTCTCCTTGCACAAACTGGCTCTATAGAGGCAAGATGTCCACCTCATCATCATCCTCCGATTCATCACCGTGTACATCCCCCTCCTCACAGATTATCAATTCGTCCCCACTGGAATCCACCATCTCAGCTCCCTGTGTACTTTGTGGAGGCAATTGCTGCTGGTCAATGTCTCCACGGAGCAATTGATTATAATTCATTTTAATGAACATCATCTTCTCCACATTTTCTGGAAGTAACCTCGTACGCCGATTGCTGACAAGGTGAGCGGCGGCACTAAACACTCTTTCGGAGTACACACTTGTGGGAGGGCAACTTAGGTAGAATAAAGCCAGTTTGTGCAAGGGCCTCCAAATTGCCTCTTTTTCCTGCCAGTATACGTACGGACTGTCTGACGTGCCTACTTGGATGCGGTCACTCATATAATCCTCCACCATTCTTTCAATGGTGAGAAAATCATATGCAGTGACAGTAGACGACATGTCCGTAATCGTTGGCAGGTCCTTCAGTCCGGACCAGATGTCAGCATCAGCAGTCGCTCCAGACTGCCCTGCATCACCGCCAGCGGGTGGGCTCGGAATTCTGAGCCTTTTCCTCGCACCCCCAATTGCGGGAGAATGTGAAGGAGGAGCTGTTGACCGATCAAGTTCCGCTTGACTTGATAATTTTCTCACCAGCAGGTCTTTGAACCCCTGCAGACTTGTGTCTGCCGGAACGAGAGATACAACGTAGGTTTTAAATCTAGGATCGAGCACGGTGGCCAAAATGTAGTGCTCTGATTTCAACAGATTGACCACCCGTGAATCCTGGTTAAGCGAATGAAGGGCTCCATCCACAAGTCCCACATGCCTAGCGGAATCGCTCTGTCTTAGCTCCTCCTTCAATGTCTCCAGCTTCTTCTGCAAAAGCCTGATGACGGGAATGACCTGACTCAGGCTGGCAGTGTCTGAACTGACTTCACGTGTGGCAAGTTCAAAAGGTTGCAGAACCTTGCACAACGTTGAAATCATTCTCCACTGCGCTTGAGACAGGTGCATTCCACCTCCTATATCGTGGTCAGATGTATAGGCTTGAATGGCCTTTTGCTGCTCCTCCAACCTCTGAAGCATATAGAGGGTTGAATTCCACCTCGTTACCACTTCTTGCTTCAGATGATGGCAGGGCAGGTTCAGGCGTTTTTGGTCTTGCTCCAGTCTTCTGTACGTGGTGCCTGTACGCCGAAAGTGTCCCGCAATTCTTGTGGCCACCGACAGCATCTCTTGCACGCCCCTGTCGTTTTTTAAATAATTCTGCACCACCAAATTCAAGGTATGTGCAAAACATGGGACGTGCTGGAATTTGCCCAGATATAATGCACGCACAATATTGCTGGCGTTGTCCGATGCCACAAATCCACATGAGAGTCCAATTGGGGTAAGCCATTCTGTGATGATCTTCCTCAGTTGCCGTAAGAGGTTTTCAGCTGTGTGCGTATTCTGGAAAGCGGTGATACAAAGCGTAGCCTGCCTAGGAAAGAGTTGGCGTTTGCGAGATGCTGCTACTGGTGCCGCAGCTGCTGTTCTTGCGGCGGGAGTCAATACATCTACCCAGTGGTCTGTCACAGTCATATAGTACTGAGTCTGCCCTGCTCCACTTGTCCACATGTCCGTGGTTAAGTGGACATTGGGTACAACTGCATTTTTTAGGACACTGGTGAGTCTTTTTCTGAGGTCTGTGTACATTTTCGGTATCGCCTGCCTAGAGAAATGGAACCTAGATGGTATTTGGTACCGGGGACACAGTACCTCAATCAAGTCTATAGTTGGCTCTGAAGTAATGATGGATACCGGAACCACGTTTCTCACTGCCCAGGATGCCAAGGCCTCAGTTATCCGCTTTGCAGCAGGATGACTGCTGTGATATTTCATCTTCCTCGCAAAGGACTGTTGGACAGTCAATTGCTTGGTGGAAGTAGTAAAAGTGGTCTTACGACTTCCCCTCTGGGATGACCATCGACTCCCAGCAGCAACAACAGCAGCAGCGCCAGCAGCAGTAGGCGTTACACTCAAGGATGCATCGGAGGAATCCCAGGCAGGAGAGAACTCGTCAGAATTGCCAGTGACATGGCCTGCAGGACTATTGGCATTCCTGGGGAAGGAGGAAATTGACACTGAGGGAGTTGGTGGGGTGGTTTGCGTGAGCTTGGTTACAAGAGGAAGGGATTTACTGGTCAGTGGACTGCTTCCGCTGTTGCCCAAAGTTTTTGAACTTGTCACTGACTTATGATGAATGCGCTGCAGGTGACGTATAAGGGAGGATGTTCCGAGGTGGTTAACGTCCTTACCCCTACTTATTACAGCTTGACAAAGGCAACACACGGCTTGACACCTGTTGTCCGCATTTCTGTTGAAATACTTCCACACCGAAGAGCTGATTTTTTTGGTATTTTCACCAGGCATGTCAATGGCCATATTCCTCCCACGGACAACAGGTGTCTCGCCGGGTGCCTGACTTAAACAAACCACCTCACCATCAGAATCCTCCTTGTCAATTTCCTCCCCAGCGCCAGCAACACCCATATCCTCCTCATCCTGGTGTACTTCAACACTGACATCTTCAATGTGACTATCAGGAACTGGACTGCGGGTGCTCCTTCCAGCACTTGCAGGGGGCGTGCAAATGGTGGAAGGTGCATGCTCTTCACGTCCAGTGTTGGGAAGGTCAGGCATCACAACCGACACAATTGGACTCTCCTTGTGGATTTGTGATTTTGAAGAACGCTCAGTTCTTTGCTGTGCTTTTGCCAGCTTAAGTCTTTTCATTTTTCTAGCGAGAGGCTGAGTGCTTCCATCCTCATGTGAAGCTGAACCACTAGCCATGAACATAGGCCAGGGCCTCAGTCGTTCCTTGCCACTCCGTATGGTTAATGGCATATTGGCAAGTTTACGCTTCTCCTCCGACGATTTTTATTTAGATTTTTGAGTCCTTTTTTTACTGATCTTTTGTGTTTTGGATTTTACATGCTCTGTACTATGACATTGGGCATCGGCCTTGGCAGACGACGTTGATGGAATTTCATCATCTCGGCCATGACTAGTGGCAGCATGTCACAACTGAGGGCCTTAGCTGACGGGAGGCAGCCTCAGTTGTAGGGGCTGAGATGTACCGGAACCTGGGAGGTTGTATCAGACCCCTGGACATGTAAGTAACATGAATAATAACTGCCCGAAGGCGTGACCACGACAACTTGGATAAAAGTCAATGATGTTTATTATGACAACTCCGCAACACAGCAGCAGTAAAAGAAAACATAAAAGTCAGCAAAGAATAAATACAGTTCCTGGGTACTACAGGGTGGCAGGAGCCACAGGGCACTGGTAGTGTGAGATAGTTCTTATAATCTTCTAGATGGAAAGTCCTTACCAGGCCCGACTGTAGCAATGGAGATAACCCAGGATTGTACCAGCTGGTGTTCCAGGAAAAGCTGGGTTGCTGAAGATAAAACGGCTGCTGTGGATACTGGCTGGAACCAGACTGTTGTTAGCACGGAGTGGATACTGGCTGGAACCAGTTAAATAATAAATGAGGCTTGAGAGCGATGCAATATGAATAAAATGTAGAGTTTGAGAGCGGAGAAATAATAATACCGGTGGAGAGTGGTAAACTGCAGAAAGGACACCGGCCCTTTAAGAGAAGCTGTACACTGCTGGAAGCTGAGCTGGAAGCAGGTGATGTTGTAGCTGGAAACAGGTGAGTCCAGAATGGATCGGAGAGTCAGGCTACACCGCAGATGGAATGCTGGTGCGGGTCTCTATAGCAGAAGTCTGGAGACAGGAGCTGGAACCTGGAAGACAATCACTGGAGAGAGACAAACTGGAACTAGGTTTGACAACCAAAGCACTGACGCCTTCCTTGCTCAGGCACAACCTATTTATACCTGCAGCAAGGAAGGCATTGGCTAGGCAATTATGCAAATTAATAATACTGACAACGGATTGGTAGGAATGATCAGCTGACAGAATCCAAGATGGCTGCGCCCATGCAGACACTTGGAGGGAAGTTTGGATTGTAATCCATGTGGTCTGGAAAACAGTAATGGCGGCGCCGGCCACCGGAGACAGGAGACGCCAGGCTGACAGATGCACATCCAACCACGCGGACACAGCGGAGGCCGCGGCTGACGTAATCGCCACTCTGAATGCAGAAGCTCAGGGACGGCGGCGGAGGCCGCGGGAGACGCCATGCCAGATGTATAAGGCGTTACTGTGACTGCGTCCAGAGAGACAGGCGAGGATGCGGGAATGTGCACATCAGGATGACAGATGGGATCCGGTCCTGGAGCGCTGAGCCAGCCTTAGGAGGCATCTGATAGGTAAGAAATGGCGTCCAGATACCCGGATCGTGACAGCACCCCCCCCTTTAGGAGTGGCCCCAGGACACTTCTTTAGCTTTTGAGGAAACTTGGAATGGAATCTCCGGACCAAGGCAGGAGCATGGACATCAGAAGCATTGGTCCAAGAACGTTCCTCAGGGCCATAACCCTTCCAGTCAATAAGATACTGAAGTTGACCGTAACGGTGACGTGAGTCCAGGATCTTGGCTACTTCATACTCAACGCCTCGTTGAGTTTGGACTTTCAGAGTTGGAGGAAGTGAGGAATGAAACCGATTCAAGATTAGCGGTTTCAACAGGGAAACATGGAATGTCCTGGGTATTTTTAAGAAGGGAGGCAACTGGAGTCTGTAAGCAACAGGATTGATGACTTGATCAATTTTAAAAGGACCGATGAAGCTAGGTGCAAACTTCATACTGGGAACTCTTAACCTCAAATTCTTCGTGGATAACCATACCCGATCACCCACCTTGAGAGCAGGAACTGCTCGACGCTTCTTATCTGCAAACTTCTTGTACCTGAACGAAGCCTTGAGCAGAGCAGATCGTACGCTCTTCCAGATATTGGCAAACTGATGCAAGGTGATATCCACTGCGGGAACAGAAGTTGCTGGAAGCGGTTGGAACTCAGGGACTTTAGGGTGGAATCCAAAGTTGGTGAAGAATGGTGTTGAAGAAGATGAAGAATGATACTGGTTGTTATGACAAAACTCGGCCCAGGGAAGTAATTGAACCCAGTCATCTTGAGAGGAGGACACATAGATGCGGAGGAAGGACTCCAAGTCCTGATTCACCCTCTCAGTTTGACCATTGGTCTGAGGATGGTAAGCCGTGGAAAACCTTAGCTTGACTTGGAGGACTTGACATAAACTTCGCCAGAATTTGTCTGTGAATTGAACTCCTCGATCTGAGATAATTTCTTCTGGAAGACCGTGGAGTCGAAAGATCTCTTGTATGAATACTTGAGCCAACTTAGAAGCTGACGGAAGACGGGTGAGAGGAATGAAGTGTGCCATCTTGGTGAACCGGTCAACTACCACCCAGATGGTATTAAACTTGTTGCACATGGGCAAATCTGTAATAAAATCCATCGACAAATGGGTCCATGGTCGACGGGGAACAGATAGTGGAACCAGTTGCCCCGCAGGCGACTGGCGGGATACTTTATGTTGAGCACACTTTGGGCAAGATGCAATAAACTCCAAAACGTCTTTTTTCAGAGTTGGCCACCAATAGGACCTAGAGATAAACTCCAGGGTTTTTTGGATACCTGTATGTCCGGCAAAGCGGGAAGCATGGGCCCAATGCATGAGCTTCTTCCTTAGTGTCGGCTTCACAAAACTTTTCCCTGATGGGGGCGTAGAGTCCATCCCTACCGTGGAGAATGCCAACAGATTTATAATAGGATGCTTGTCTGAAGACTCTGACTCATTTTCTTGCTCCCATGAGCGGGAAAGGGCATCGGCCTTGCGATTCTGAGAGCCCGGACAGAACTGGAGTTTAAAGTCGAACCTGGAAAAGAAAAGTGCCCATCTGGCCTGACGAGGGTTGAGACATTGTGCGCCTTTCAGATATAGAAGGTTCTTATGGTCTGTAAGGATGGTGATTGAATGAGAAGCTCCCTCCAACAGATATCTCCACTCCTCTAGAGCGAGCTTGATGGCTAGCAACTCCTGGTCGCCAATGGCATAGTTGCGCTCCGCTGGGGAGAACTTCCGTGAGAAGAAACTGCAAGGATGTAAATGGCCATATTTAGCCCTCTGAGATAACACCGCTCCTACTCCAACGGAGGAGGCATCCACCTCTAAGATGAAAGGAGAGTCGATGTCAGGCTGTTTCAGGACAGGCGCAGAGATGAACCTGTTTTAAAAGATGAAAAGCTTGCATGGCTTCTTCAGACCACTTGGACGGGTTAGCACCCTTCTTGGTGAAAGCAGTAATAGGCGCCACAATGGTGGAAAAGTCTCGTATAAACTTTCGGTAATAATTGGCGAACCCTAAGAACCTCTGGACCCCTTTGAGGGTTAAGGGTACCGGCCAATTCTGGATTGCTTGTAGTTTCTCAGGATCCATCTCTAGTCCGGAACCGGACACAATGTACCCTAGAAACGGAATGGACTTGACTTCAAAGACGCATTTCTCTAATTTGCAATAGAGATGATTGACACGGAGACGGGACAGAACCTCCTTTACCCAAAAACGATGTTCCTCTAAATTGTTGGCAAAAATGAGGATATCATCTAGATAGACCACGACATGACGGTATAGAATGTCTCTGAAAATCTCATTGACGAAATGCTGGAAGACAGCTGGAGCATTGCTCAATCCGAAGGGCATGACGAGGTACTCATAATGTCCGTCACGGGTGTTAAATGCGGTCTTCCACTCGTTCCCTCACGGATCCGGATGAGATTGTATGCACCTCTCAGGTCCAACTTTGTAAAGATGGTAGCTCCGCTAACTCTGTCAAAGAGCTCAGTAATCAGGGGTAAAGGATAGCGTTTCTTGATGGTAATGTCGTTCAAACCTCTGTAGTCGATGCACAGCCGCAGACCACCATCTTTCTTTTTTACAAAAAAGAAGCCTGCGCCGGCTGGAGAAGAAGAAGGTCGAATGAACCCCTTTGCTAGGTTCTCTTTAATGTATTCCTCCATAGAATGCGTCTCAGGCAGAGACAACGGATACGTTCGGCCTCGAGGTGGAACCTTCCCTGGAACGAGATCAATCGGGCAGTCCCATTCTCTATGAGGAGGAAGGATATCAGCAGAAGCTTTACTGAACACATCCGTGAAATCTTGATATGGAGGAGGTGGAACATCAGACGACCTGGGGGAGGAAGAACAGACAGGCAACACTTTAAACAAACATGTCTCAGCACAGGAGGAACCCCATGCCAGAATTTGCGTAGTCGTCCAATCAATTGTAGGATTGTGAAGACGGAGCCATGGAAGGCCCAGGACCACAGGATGTGTGGCTCTTGGAATCACTAAAAAAGAAATAAGTTCGGAATGAAGAACTCCCACTCTCAGACGAACTGGTAGAGTCCTTAGAGAAATGACTGTATCAAAAATCTTGCTGCCATCCACGGCAGTTAAGGAGATGGACGAAGGAAGTCTCTCGGTGGGTAGGGACCACCGTTTAACATAAGCTTCGGTAATAAAGTTCCCAGCTGCTCCGGAATCAAGGAGGGCAATGACGTTCCTGTAACGTTGAGCAATTTGGAGCGACACTGGGAGATTACAATCATGAGGAGATGGAGAGGAGATCATTACTCCTAGCCGGCCCTCTCCTGGGCGAGCTAAGGTTTGGAGTTTTCCCGGACGTTCGGGACAGACATTGATGGTGTGAGACGGAGCTGCACAATAGAGACAGAGAGACTCGGAGAGACGTCTTCGGCGCTCAGCAGGAGTTAAACGGGAACGGCCAATTTGCATGGGTTCATCTTTAGTTGGTGACAGTTGGCGAGGAGGAGGAGCAGAAGATTTTGGAGCAGATGATCTTCCTCGCTCAGTTGCTCTCTCTCTGAAACGTAAGTCAACTTTCGTACAAAGTGAGATTAGCTCATCTAACTTGGAGGGTTAGTCTCTGGTAGCTAACTCATCTTTAATACGCTCGGATAAACCATGCCAGAATGCAGCATACAGGGCCTCGTCGTTCCATGCCAGTTCGGATGCCAGGATCTGAAACTGTATAAGATATTGTCCTACAGTACGTGATCCCTGGCGTAAATGGAGAATCTCAGACGAAGCTGAAGTTACCCAGCCTGGCTCGTCGAAGATGCGCCTGAATGTTGACACGAATGCAGTGTAAGAAGATAGCAGGGTGTCGGACCTCTCCCATAACGGTGATGCCCAGTCAAGGGCTGAGCCACTGAGAAGAGAGATGATGTAGGCAATTTTTGTGCGGTCACTGGGAAAATTGCCAGGTTGTAGCTCAAACTGAATCTCACACTGGTTGAGAAATCCCCTGCAGAATCTTGGAGATCCGTCAAATTTTGCTGGCGTTGGAAGATGAAGACGTGGAGCAGAAACGGGTAAGGTGGGTGGGGTTATAGTTGGAGTCACTGTGGTTGACGCCCCAGATGCGCCTGATCCACGGAGAGTTGTCTGAATCCCATCCAGCCGAGTAGAGAGATCCTGGAGACAGCGGATGATGTGGCCCTGTGCAGCCTTCTGATGTTCAAGTCGGGCTGCCAGTTCTTGCATCGGCCTGGCCGCTTGATCCTGGTCTCCGGCTGGATTCATTAGGTCAGTGCTTACTGTCACAACTGAGGGCCTGAGCTGACGGGAGGCAGCCTCAGTTGTAGGGGCTGAGATGTACCGGAACCTGGGAGGTTGTATCAGACCCCTGGACATGTAAGTAACATGAATAATAACTGCCCGAAGGCGTGACCACGACAACTTGGATAAAAGTCAATGATGTTTATTATGACAACTCCGCAACACAGCAGCAGTAAAAGAAAACATAAAAGTCAGCAAAGAATAAATACAGTTCCTGGGTACTACAGGGTGGCAGGAGCCACAGGGCACTGGTAGTGTGAGATAGTTCTTATAATCTTCTAGATGGAAAGTCCTTACCAGGCCCGACTGTAGCAATGGAGATAACCCAGGATTGTACCAGCTGGTGTTCCAGGAAAAGCTGGGTTGCTGAAGATAAAACGGCTGCTGTGGATACTGGCTGGAACCAGACTGTTGTTAGCACGGAGTGGATACTGGCTGGAACCAGTTAAATAATAAATGAGGCTTGAGAGCGATGCAATATGAATAAAATGTAGAGTTTGAGAGCGGAGAAATAATAATACCGGTGGAGAGTGGTAAACTGCAGAAAGGACACCGGCCCTTTAAGAGAAGCTGTACACTGCTGGAAGCTGAGCTGGAAGCAGGTGATGTTGTAGCTGGAAACAGGTGAGTCCAGAATGGATCGGAGAGTCAGGCTACACCGCAGATGGAATGCTGGTGCGGGTCTCTATAGCAGAAGTCTGGAGACAGGAGCTGGAACCTGGAAGACAATCACAGGAGAGAGACAAACTGGAACTAGGTTTGACAACCAAAGCACTGACGCCTTCCTTGCTCAGGCACAACCTATTTATACCTGCAGCAAGGAAGGCATTGGCTAGGCAATTATGCAAATTAATAATACTGACAACGGATTGGTAGGAATGATCAGCTGACAGAATCCAAGATGGCTGCGCCCATGCAGACACTTGGAGGGAAGTTTGGATTGTAATCCATGTGGTCTGGAAAACAGTAATGGCGGCGCCGGCCACCGGAGACAGGAGACGCCGGGCTGACAGATGCACATCCAACCACGCGGACACAGCGGAGGCCGCGGCTGACGTAATCGCCACTCTGAATGCAGAAGCTCAGGGACAGCGGCGGAGGCCGCGGGAGACGCCATGCCAGATGTATAAGGCATTACTGTGACTGCGTCCAGAGAGACAGGCGAGGATGCGGGAATGTGCACATCAGGATGACAGATGGGATCCGGTCCTGGAGCGCTGAGCCAGCCTTAGGAGGCATCTGATAGGTAAGAAATGGCGTCCAGATACCCGGATCGTGACACAGCAGCTTCAGCACGAGGTGGAAGTGGATCTTGATCTTTCCCTATTTTTGGAACCTCAACATTTTTGTTCTCCATATTTTAATAGGCACAACTAAAAGGCACCTCAGGTAAACAATGGAGATGGATGGATACTAGTATACTTATGGATGACGAGTGACTGACGACACAGAGGTAGCTACAGCCGTGGACTACCGTACTGCGTCTGCTAGTATAGAGATGATAATTAATGATATAAAAAAATATATATATATAACTACTGTAGGTATATATAATATAATGACGGACCTGGTGGACACTGTCAGCAGACTGCTAAACTACTAGTATGAAGAAGATAGAAAAAAACTTCCACCACAGGTAGGTAGGTATACAATTATGGACGAGCACTGACGACACAGAGATAGCCACAGCCGTGGCCTACCGTACTGCGTCTGCTAGTATAGAGATGATAATTAATGATATAAAAAAAAATATATATAACTACTGTAGGTATATATAATATAATGACGGACCTGGTGGAAACTGTCAGCAGACTGCTAAACTACTAGTATGAAGAAGATAGAAAAAAAAACCCACCACAGTTAGGTATACAATTATGGACGAGTGACGAAACAGAGGTAGGTACAGCCGTGGACTACCGTACTGCATCTGCTAGTATAGATAATATACTAAATATATTACTACTGTAGGTATATAATATAATGACGGACCTGGTGGACACTGTCAGCAGACTCCTAAACTACTAGTATGAAGAAGATAGAAAAAAAAAACCCACCACAGGTAGGTATACAATTATGGACGAGCACTGACGACACAGAGGTAGGTACAGCCGTGGACTACCGTACTGCGTCTGCTAGTATAGATAATATAATAAATATATTACTACTGTAGGTATATAATATAATGACGGACCTGGTGGACACTGTCAGCAGACTGCTAAACTACTAGTATGAAGAAGATTAAAAAAAAAAAACCACCACAGGTAGGTAGGTATACAATTATGGACGAGCACTGACGACACAGAGATAGCCACAGCCGTGGACTACCGTACTGCGTCTGCTAGTATAGATAATATAATAAATATATTACTACTGTAGGTATATAATATAATGATGGACCTGGTGGACACTGTCAGCAGACTCCTAAACTACTAGTATGAAGAAGATAGAAAAAAAAACCCACCACAGGTAGGTAGGTATACAATTATGGACGAGCACTGACGACACAGAGATAGCCACAGCCGTGGACTACCGTACTGCGTCTGCTAATATAGAGATGATAAAGATGAAAAAAAAAATATAACACTACTGCAGGTAAATATTTATATAATATATGTATGACGGACCTGCTGGACACTGTCAGCAGAATGCGTTTATAGAATAAATAAAAAAAACACCACAGGAGTGTTTAACTTTTTCAGGCAGACAATATACTGGTGGTCACACTGGCAGCAAAAGTGTGCACTGTACTCCTGCTATAACTGCTCCCCAGTCTCCCCCACAATTAAGCTGTGTGAGCAGTGAGCACTCAGCACAGTCAGATATACATAGATGATATATCATGCAGCACACTGAGGCTGAGCACAGATATGGTATGTGTATCGTTTTATTTCAGGCAGAGAACGGATTATAAATAATAAAACTGGTGGTCACTATCAGCAAAACTCTGCACTACTGAGTACTCCTGACAAGTTCAACTGCTCCCCAAATTAGTAGTAAATCAAATGTCACTCGTCTCTATCTTCTAATCTAAACGGAGAGGACGCCAGCCACGTCCTCTCCCTATCAATCTCAATGCACGTGTGAAAATGGCGGCGACGCGCGGCTCCTTATATAGAATCCAAGTCTCGTGAGAATCCGACAGCGGGATGATGACGTTCGGGCGCGCTCGGGTTAACCGAGCAAGGCGAAAGGATCCGAGTCTGCTCGGACCCGTGCAAAAAAGGGTGAAGTTCGGGCGGGTTCGGATTCCGAGGAACCGAACCCGCTCATCTCTTATGGCCACCCAGCATGACGCCTCCCTTCTTGACCATGCTGTAATTGCAGTCGCACTGCAGTTCAGCGTGATCAGAAAAAATGGTGTAGCCTCCTGCTGGTGCAGACTGTATGTGCGCGCAGGAAGCCGCCACCATTTTTGTGATCACAGCGGCTGAATGTGATGTCATACAGCCGCTGTGACCACGCCCCCTGTGTCTCCTCCATTGCAGACCCCATTTTGAAGCCTTGCCCCCGCACCGCTCCATCCCTGACTTGGAAATGGAGTGTTGCTGACCCCCCTCTCCCCCCCTGCCCCGATTGACAGGCAGAGGCGATCGTATTCTCTGCGGGGTGCCGCAGAAAATGCAGGCACATGCGTATGCTCTTAGCAATTTTTGCAGTTGGATCACTTATTGTGATTGCAATCCAACCTGAATCAGGCCCTATTACCTATCACAATGCAGTACAAAATTGGTTTAATATAGGAGAAAAACCCCCAGACCTGTGCTCCTTAACTGTAACTGGTGGCTAGTGGAGCGGCTGCCCAGTAATCAGTGTCCACGCCAGTGCGCACATGGTCCACCCCCTACGGCCACGCTCCCCTTCATCAGCGGCCTCGTGATCCGGAAGGGCGGTGTGTGTGTGACTGACCTTAGGAAGAAACCGGAGCCTCCGCTGCAGTGACCCAGCAACCAGGGCACGGGAGTATACAGCGCCGCTGGGAGTGATGAAGCTGCAGTAAAGATGTCTATTAGACCTAGCCTGCTGCAGCCCTTGTAGATTCTCATAAAACAAGTTCTTCTTTTCTTGTCAAAATGAATAGCTAAGAATAGGCTGCCTGAGGCAGGCCCCTGTTAAGTGGCCTGCTACTGAAGGCACCAACTACAAACTGAGCTCCCTGTTCATGGAAGCGGGGTTATAGAGGAGGATGCGCTGAGCATCTTGGGAACAGTCAAAAGCTTTGAGCCGGTTGGTGCCTCAGATCAAGATCCTACTCTACACTCCAATGTGAATCCTTGTGGAGTCCAGTGTACCCCACAGAAGAAATTAATGTGTCACACCCATTGGCAGCAACCTTAGAATAGCTGCTGATGGGCACAATTGAGAAAGGAAGGGGGGGGGGCATTTGAATCCAGCACATAGATGCAATTCAAATATGTAATTTGTACCTTCCTATTTTAAAATATAATGGATGAACCTCACCCTGTGAGAACAATCTTCATGATCAAGAGATCTCATATGCAAAATAAGTATGAGTTGGGATAGGGCTGGGGAGGGTGGCTGCTCGGGCAGCCCCTCCCCCGTCAAGTTAAGGAGATTCAACTGAGGAAGCACAAGGGAACTCTCGTCTGGGGACAACAACTGCAGGGAGACCACATCTTTTCAGATGAACATGGGAGGGCGGAAGGCTGCCTAATACTGAAGCACCATCAAATATCAAACCATATGCAACAACTAGTACAAGCATTCCTGGGGGAAGGTCTGCAGCAGACGGATTTGCATACGGTGATGTCATCCAAGCAGTGGGCCAAAGTTGGCTGGAACCCTCATCTGCATATGAAAAGAGAAAAGGGGCATGCAGGGCATGGCGGCCTTTTGCGGTGCTTGGATGACCCCTAGTTCGCATTAAACACCCCCACCCTCCTTTGGTGTGGGGCTCATGTTGGTTATGCCCCAGCCCCTGAAGCATTCAAGCTGATTTCTTGCAGCAGCTGGGCACTGTAACAGCTCCAGAGCTGCTCTGTAAGGCAACTAAAAGGGTGTGGGCCCTGCAGCACTACCTGTAGTTCGCATTGTGCGTTGGAAGGCACAAAGTAAGCAGACGGGAGGAGAAGTCAGGATAGTGCACAAGGGTATAGAAGGGAGGGGCTCAAGATAAAAGAAGTGGAAACAGACAGCAAACTAGGCTGGAGAAAGACCTGAGACAAAGAGATCTGAATTATACGAGAGCCAACCAGAGGAAACACAAATTATGCAGTCAAGTGTCCCACATTTGGGGAAATCGTAGGAGCAGCACACCCAGAGTGCAATGGGTGAGCCTTGCCCTGGGAGAAGCACCTTCCTGATCATAGTATCTCACCTGGCAGGTAAGTAGGAGTTGGGCTAGAGCTGGGGAGGGTTGCTGCTCGGGCACCCCGCTGTCAAGTGAAGGAGATCCAACTGAGGCAGCACAAAGAAACTCTCGAAAGAAGAACAAGGCTAGAGGAAGATCTGAGACAAAGAAATCTGACTTTTACCAGAGCTGACCAGAGGAAAGCACAAACACAGTCCCCCACTACCACAAATAATGCAGTCGAGTTTCCCACATTTGGGGAAATCACAGGGGTCAGCATACCCAGAATGCAATGAATGAACCTCACCCTGGGAGAACAATCTTCATGACCATGGTATCTCCTATGCAAAATAAGTATGATTTGGGATAGGGCTGGGGAGGGCCGCTGCTCAGGCACATCTCTGTCAAGTAAAGGAGATTCAACTGAGGCAGCACAAGGGAACTCTCATCTGGGGACAACAACTGCAGGGAGAACACATATTTTCAGATGAACATGGGAGGGCAGAAGGCTGCCTAATACTGAAGCATCCCCAAACAACAAACCAAATGCCAAACTAGTAAAAGCATTCCTGGGTGAAGGTCTGCAGAAGACGGATTTGCATACAGTGATGTCATCCAAGCAGTGGGCCAAAGTTGGCTGGAACCCTCATCTGCATATAAAAAGAGAAAAGGGTTATTCAGGGCATGGCGGCCTTTTGCGGCGCTTTGATGACCCCTAGTTTGCATTAAACACCTCCACCCTCCTTCGGTGTGGGGCTCATGTTGGCTATGCCCCAGCCCCTGAAGCATTCAAGCTGATTTCTTGCAGCAGCTGGGCACTGTAACAGCTCCAGAGCTGCTCTGTAAGGCAAGTAAAAGGGTGTGGGCCCTGCAGCACTACCTGTAGTTCGCATTGTGCGTTGGAAGGCACAAAGTAAGCAGAAAGGAGGAGAAGTCAGGATAGTGCGCAAGGGCATAGAAGGGAGCGGCTCAAGAAAAGAGAAGTGGAAACAGACAGCAAACTAGGCTGGAGAGAGACCTGAGACAAAGAGATCTGAATTATACGAGAGCCGACCAGGGGAAACACAAATTATGCAGTCAAGTTTCCCACATTTGGGGAAATCGCAGGAGCAGCACACCCAGAGTGCAATGGGTGAGCCTTGCCCTGGGAGAAGCACCTTCATGATCATAGTATCTCACCTGGCAGGTAAGTAGGAGTTGGGCGAGAGCTGGGGAGGGTCGCTGCTCGGGTACCCCCCTGTAAAGTGAAGGAGATCCAACTGAGGCAGCACAAGGGAACTCTCGAAAGAAGAACAAGGCTAGAGGAAAATCTGAGACAAAGAAATCTGACTATTACCAGAGCTGACCAGAGGAAAGCACAAACACAGTCCCCCACTACCACAAATAATGCAGTCGAGTTTCCCACATTTGGGGAAATCACAGGGATCAGCATACCCAAAATGCAATGAATGAACCTCACCCTGGGAGAACAATCTTCATGACCATGGTATCTCCTATGCAAAATAAGTATGATTTGGGATAGGGCTGGGGAGGGCCGCTGCTCATGCACATCTCTGTCAAGTAAAGGAGATTCAACTGAGGCAGCACAAGGGAACTCTCATCTGGGGACAACAACTGCAGGGAGAACACATATTTTCAGATGAACATGGGAGGGCAGAAGGCTGCCTAATACTGAAGCACCCCCAAACAACAAACCAAATGCAACAACTAGTACAAGCATTCCTGGGGGAAGTTCTGCAGAAGACGGATTTGCATACGGTGATGTCATCCAAGCAGTGGGCCAAAGTTGGCTGGAACCCTCATCTGCATATGAAAAGAGAAAACGGGTATGCAGGGCATGGCGGCCTTTTGCGGCGCTTGGATGACCCTTAGTTCACATTAAACACCCCCACCCTCCTTCGGTGTGGGGCTCATGTTGGCCATGCCCCATCCCCTGAAGCATTCAAGCTGATTTCTTGCAGCAGCTTGGCACTGTAACAGCTCCAGAGCTGCTCTGTAAGGCAAGTAAAAGGGTGTGGGCCCTGCAGCACTACCTGTAGTTTGCATTGTGCATTGGAAGGCACAAAGTAAGCAGACAGGAGGAGAAGTCAGGATAGTGCACAAGGGTATAAAAGCGAGTTTCCCACATTTGGGAAAATCACAGGGGTCAGCATACCCAGAATGCAATGAATGAACCTCACCCTGGGAGAACAATCTTCATGACCATGGTATCTCCTATGCAAAATAAGTATGATTTGGGATAGGGCTGGGGAGGGCCGCTGCTCAGGCACATCTCTGTCAAGTAAAGGAGATTCAACTGAGGCAGCACAAGGGAACTCTCATCTGGGGACAACAACTGCAGGGAGAACACATTTTCAGATAAAAATCTTGGTCATGCTCTGGTTTCTCTTCAGAACGAACAAATCTTTCGCCTTTTACTAAAGATTTCCGTGGAGAGGAGCAAAACCGAGTTTTATCTCAATTTTTGCATGCCCCATCTTTTTGGGGTTTCTTTTATCGGTTTAAAGATAGAATGAGTGTGCTTTAATGTAAGCTCATTTGCATAGAAATGACAGTAAATGTTTGTTTCTTTTCAAACAGAACTTTCTTGACCATGCTATTTGCTTGAAAGATCTGGGAGCACATGAAATACAGTACAAACCATGCTTATAGCAAGGAGAAGCCAGGTGAGAAATCTGCTTTCTTTCAAGTTGGGCGCTCACTTTGATCTGAATGAGGACTGCTGGCACAGCATTTAGGCGACAGGTGGAATCTTGGTCATGCTCTGGTTTCTCTTCAGAACGAACAAATCTTTCGCCTTTTATTAAAGATTTCTGTGGAGAGGAGCAAAACTGAGTTTTATCTCAATTTTTGCATGCCCCATATTATTGGGGTTTCTTTTATCAGTTTAAAGACAGAACGAGTGTGCGATCTTGTTAGCTTTAATGTAAGTTTATTTGCATAACAATGACTATAAATTAGAGATGAGCGCCGGAAATTTTTCGGGTTTTGTGTTTTGGTTTTGGGTTCGGTTCCGCGGCCGTGTTTTGGGTTCGACCGCGTTTTGGCAAAACCTAACCTAATTTTTTTTGTCGGATTCGGGTATGTTTTGGATTCGGATGTTTTTTTTAAAAAACACTAAAAAACAGCTTAAATCATAGAATTTGGGGGTCATTTTGATCCCAAAGTATTATTAACCTCAAAAACCATAATTTACACTCATTTTCAGTCTATTCTGAATACCTCACACCTCACAATATTATTTTTAGTCCTAAAATTTGCACCTAGGTCGCTGGATGACTAAGCTGGGCGACCCTAGTGGCCGACACAAACACCGGGCCCATCTAGGAGTGGCACTGCAGTGTCACGCAGGATGTCCCTTCCAAAATACCCTCCCCAAACAGCACATGACGCAAAGAAAAAAAGAGGCGCAATGAGGTAGCTATGTGAGTAAGATAAGCGACCCTAGTGGCCGACACAAACACCTGGCCCATCTAGGAGTGGCACTGCAGTGTCACGCAGGATGGCCCTTCCAAAAAACCCTCCCCAAACAGCACATGACGCAAAGAAAAAAAGAGGCGCAATGAGGTAGCTGTGTGAGTAAGATAAGCGACCCTAGTGGCCGACACAAACACCGGGCCCATCTAGGAGTGGCACTGCAGTGTCACGCAGGATGTCCCTTCCAAAAAACCCTCCCCAAACAGCACATGACGCAAAGAAAAAAAGAGGCGCAATGAGGTAGCTGTGTGAGTAAGATAAGCGACCCTAGTGGCAGACACAAACACCTGGCCCATCTAGGAGTGGCACTGCAGTGTCACGCAGGATGGCCCTTCCAAAAAACCCTCCCCAAACAGCACATGACGCAAAGAAAAAAAGAGGCGCAATGAGGTAGCTGTGTGAGTAAGATAAGCGACCCTAGTGGCCGACACAAACACCGGGCCCATCTAGGAGTGGCACTGCAGTGTCACGCAGGATGGCCCTTCCAAAAAACCCTCCCCAAACAGCACATGACGCAAAGAAAAAAAGAGGCGCAATGAGGTAGCTGTGTGAGTAAGATAAGCGACCCTAGTGGCCGACACAAACACCGGGCCCATCTAGGAGTGGCACTGCAGTGTCACGCAGGATGGCCCTTCCAAAAAACCCTCCCCAAACAGCACATGACGCAAAGAAAAAAAGAGGCGCAATGAGGTAGCTGTGTGAGTAAGATAAGCGACCCTAGTGGCCGACACAAACACCGGGCCCATCTAGGAGTGGCACTGCAGTGTCACGCAGGATGGCCCTTCCAAAAAACCCTCCCCAAACAGCACATGACGCAAAGAAAAAAAGAGGCGCAATGAGGTAGCTGTGTGAGTAAGATAAGCGACCCTAGTGGCCGACACAAACACCGGGCCCATCTAGGAGTGGCACTGCAGTGTCACGCAGGATGGCCCTTCCAAAAAACACTCCCCAAACAGCACATGACGCAAAGAAAAATTAAAGAAAAAAGAGGTGCAAGATGGAATTGTCCTTGGGCCCTCCCACCCACCCTTATGTTGTATAAACAGGACATGCACACTTTAACCAACCCATCATTTCAGTGACAGGGTCTGCCACACGACTGTGACTGATATGACGGGTTGGTTTGGACCCCCACCAAAAAAGAAGCAATTAATCTCTCCTTGCACAAACTGGCTCTACAGAGGCAAGATGTCCACCTCATCATCATCCTCCGATATATCACCGTGTACATCCCCCTCCTCACAGATTATCAATTCGTCCCCACTGGAATCCACCATCTCAGCTCCCTGTGTACTTTGTGGAGGCAATTGCTGCTGGTCAATGTCTCCGCGGAGGAATTGATTATAATTCATTTTAATGAACATCATCTTCTCCACATTTTCTGGATGTAACCTCGTACGCCGATTGCTGACAAGGTGAGCGGCGGCACTAAACACTCTTTCGGAGTACACACTTGTGGGAGGGCAACTTAGGTAGAATAAAGCCAGTTTGTGCAAGGGCCTCCAAATTGCCTCTTTTTCCTGCCAGTATAAGTACGGACTGTGTGACGTGCCTACTTGGATGCGGTCACTCATATAATCCTCCACCATTCTTTCAATGGTGAGAGAATCATATGCAGTGACAGTAGACGACATGTCCGTAATCGTTGTCAGGTCCTTCAGTCCGGACCAGATGTCAGCATCAGCAGTCGCTCCAGACTGCCCTGCATCACCGCCAGCGGGTGGGCTCGGAATTCTGAGCCTTTTCCTCACACCCCCAGTTGCGGGAGAATGTGAAGGAGGAGATGTTGTTGACAGGTCGCGTTCCGCTTGACTTGACAATTTTCTCACCAGCAGGTCTTTCAACCCCAGCAGACTTGTGTCTGCCGGAAAGAGAGATCCAAGGTAGGCTTTAAATCTAGGATCGAGCACGGTGGCCAAAATGTAGTGCTCTGATTTCAACAGATTGACCACCCGTGAATCCTTGTTAAGCGAATTAAGGGCTCCATCCACAAGTCCCACATGCCTAGCGGAATCGCTCCGTGTTAGCTCCTCCTTCAATGTCTCCAGCTTCTTCTGCAAAAGCCTGATGAGGGGAATGACCTGACTCAGGCTGGCAGTGTCTGAACTGACTTCACGTGTGGCAAGTTCAAAGGGCATCAGAACCTTGCACAACGTTGAAATCATTCTCCACTGCGCTTGAGACAGGTGCATTCCACCTCCTATATCGTGCTCAATTGTATAGGCTTGAATGGACTTTTGCTGCTCCTCCAACCTCTGAAGCATATAGAGGGTTGAATTCCACCTTGTTACCACTTCTTGCTTCAGATGATGGCAGGGCAGGTTCAGTAGTTTTTGGTGGTGCTCCAGTCTTCTGTACGTGGTGCCTGTACGCCGAAAGTGTCCCGCAATTCTTCTGGCCACCGACAGCATCTCTTGCACGCCCCTGTCGTTTTTTAAAAAATTCTGCACCACCAAATTCAAGGTATGTGCAAAACATGGGACGTGCTGGAATTTGCCCATATTTAATGCACACACAATATTGCTGGCGTTGTCCGATGCCACAAATCCACAGGAGAGTCCAATTGGGGTAAGCCATTCCGCGATGATCTTCCTCAGTTGCCGTAAGAGGTTTTCAGCTGTGTGCGTATTCTGGAAACCGGTGATACAAAGCGTAGCCTGCCTAGGAAAGAGTTGGCGTTTGCGAGATGCTGCTACTGGTGCCGCCGCTGCTGTTCTTGCGGCGGGAGTCCATACATCTACCCAGTGGGCTGTCACAGTCATATAGTCCTGACCCTGCCCTGCTCCACTTGTCCACATGTCCGTGGTTAAGTGGACATTGGGTACAACTGCATTTTTTAGGACACTGGTGAGTCTTCTTCTGACGTCCGTGTACATTCTCGGTATCGCCTGCCTAGAGAAGTGGAACCTAGATGGTATTTGGTAATGGGGGCACACTGCCTCAATAAATTGTCTAGTTCCCTGTGAACTAACGGCGGATACCGGACGCACGTCTAACACCAACATAGTTGTCAAGGCCTCAGTTATCCGCTTTGCAACAGGATGACTGCTGTGATATTTCATCTTCCTCGCAAAGGACTGTTGGACAGTCAATTGCTTACTGGAAGTAGTACAAGTGGGCTTACGACTTCCCCTCTGGGATGACCATCGACTCCCAGTAGCAACAACAGCAGCGCCAGCAGCAGTAGGCGTTACACGCGAGGATGCATCGGAGGAATCCCAGGCAGGAGAGGATTCGTCAGAATTGCCAGTGACATGGCCTGCAGGCCTATTGGCATTCCTGGGGAAGGAGGAAATTGACACTGAGGGAGTTGGTGGGGTGGTTTGCGTGAGCTTGGTTACAAAAGGAAGGGATTTACTGGTCAGTGGACTGCTTCCGCTGTCACCCAAAGTTTTTGAACTTGTCACTGACTTATTATGAATGCGCTGCAGGTGACGTATAAGGGAGGATGTTCCGAGGTGGTTAACGTCCTTACCCCTACTTATTACAGCTTGACAAAGGCAACACACGGCTTGACACCTGTTGTCCGCATTTCTGTTGAAATACTTCCACACCGAAGAGCTGATTTTTTTGGTATTTTCACCTGGCATGTCAGTGGCCTTATTCCTCCCACGGACAACAGGTGTCTCCCCGGGTGCCTGACTTAAACAAACCACCTCACCATCAGAATCCTCCTGGTCAATTTCCTCCCCAGCGCCAGCAACACCCATATCCTCCTCATCCTGGTGTACTTCAACACTGACATCTTCAATCTGACTATCAGGAACTGGACTGCGGGTGCTCCTTCCAGCACTTGCAGGGGGCGTGCAAATGGTGGAAGGCGCATGCTCTTCACGTCCAGTGTTGGGAAGGTCAGGCATCGCAACCGACACAATTGGACTCTCCTTGTGGATTTGGGATTTCGAAGAACGCACAGTTCTTTGCGGTGCTTTTGCCAGCTTGAGTCTTTTCAGTTTTCTAGCGAGAGGCTGAGTGCTTCCATCCTCATGTGAAGCTGAACCACTAGCCATGAACATAGGCCAGGGCCTCAGCCGTTCCTTGCCACTCCGTGTGGTAAATGGCATATTGGCAAGTTTACGCTTCTCCTCCGACAATTTTATTTTAGGTTTTGGAGTCCTTTTTTTACTGATATTTGGTGTTTTGGATTTTACATGCTCTGTACTATGACATTGGGCATCGGCCTTGGCAGACGACGTTGCTGGCATTTCATCGTCTCGGCCATGACTAGTGGCAGCAGCTTCAGCACGAGGTGGAAGTGGATCTTGATCTTTCCCTAATTTTGGAACCTCAACATTTTTGTTCTCCATATTTTAATAGGCACAACTAAAAGGCACCTCAGGTAAACAATGGAGATGGATGGATACTAGTATACAATTATGGATGGACTGCCGAGTGCCGACACAGAGGTAGCTACAGCCGTGGACTGCCGTACTGTGTCTGCTGCTAATATAGACTGGATGATAATGAGATGTAGTATGTATAAAGAAGAAAGAAAAAAAAAACACGGGTAGGTGGTATACAATTATAGATGGACTGCCCAGTGCCGACACAGAGGTAGCTACAGCCGTGGACTACCGTACTGTGTCTGCTGCTAATATAGACTGGATGATAATGAGATGTAGTATGTATAAAGAAGAAAGAAAAAAAAAACCACGGGTAGGTGGTATACAATTATGGATGGACTGCCGAGTGCTGACACAGAGGTAGCTACAGCCGTGGACTACCGTACTGTACTGTGTCTGCTGCTAATATAGACTGGATGATAATGAGATGTAGTATGTATAAAGAAGAAAGAAAAAAAAACCACGGGTAGGTGGTATACAATTATGGATGGACTGCCCAGTGCCGACACAGAGGTAGCTACAGCCGTGGACTACCGTACTGTACTGTGTCTGCTGCTAATATAGACTGGATGATAATGAGATGTAGTATGTATAAAGAAGAAAGAAAAAAAAAAACACGGGTAGGTGGTATACAATTATGGATGGACTGCCCAGTGCCGACACAGAGGTAGCTACAGCCGTGGACTACCGTACTGTGTCTGCTGCTAATATAGACTGGATGATAATGAGATGTAGTATGTATAAAGAAGAAAGAAAAAAAAAACCACGGGTAGGTGGTATACAATTATGGATGGACTGCCCAGTGCCGACACAGAGGTAGCTACAGCCGTGGACTACCGTACTGTGTCTGCTGCTAATATAGACTGGATGATAATGAGATGTAGTATGTATAAAGAAGAAAGAAAAAAAAACCACGGGTAGGTGGTATACAATTATGGATGGACTGCCCAGTGCCGACACAGAGGTAGCTACAGCCGTGGACTACCGTACTGTGTCTGCTGCTAATATAGACTGGATGATAATGAGATGTAGTATGTATAAAGAAGAAAGAAAAAAAAAACCACGGGTAGGTGGTATACAATTATGGATGGACTGCCCAGTGCCGACACAGAGGTAGCTACAGCCTTGGACTACCGTACTGTGTCTGCTGCTAATATAGACTGGATGATAATGAGATGTAGTATGTATAAAGAAGAAAGAAAAAAAAACCATGGGTAGGTGGTATACAATTATGGATGGACTGCCCAGTGCCGACACAGAGGTAGCTACAGCCATGGACTACCGTACTGTGTCTGCTGCTAATATAGACTGGATGATAATGAGATGTAGTATGTATAAAGAAGAAAGAAAAAAAAACCACGGGTAGAGGTATACAATTATGGATGGACTGCCGAGTGCCGACACAGAGGTAGCTACAGCCGTGGACTACCGTACTGTACTGTGTCTGCTGCTAATATAGACTGGATGATAATGAGATGTAGTATGTATAAAGAAGAAAGAAAAAAAAAACCACAGGTAGGTGGTATACAATTATGGATGGACTGCCGAGTGCCGACACAGAGGTAGCTACAGCCGTGGACTACCATACTGTACTGTGTCTGCTGCTAATATAGACTGGATGATAATGAGATGTAGTATGTATAAAGAAGAAAGAAAAAAAAAGCACGGGTAGGTGGTATACAATTATGGATGGACTGCCGAGTGCCGACACAGAGGTAGCTACAGCCGTGGACTACCGTACTGTACTGTGTCTGCTGCTAATATAGACTGGATGATAATGAGATGTAGTATGTATAAAGAAGAAAGAAAAAAAAACCTCGGGTAGGTGGTATACAATTATGGATGGACTGCCGAGTGCCGACACAGAGGTAGCTACAGCCGTGGACTACCGTACTGTACTGTGTCTGCTGCTAATATAGACTGGATGATAATGAGATGTAGTATGTATAAAGAAGAAAGAAAAAAAAAAACCACGGGTAGGTGGTATACAATTATGGATGGACTGCCGAGTGCCGACACAGAGGTAGCTACAGCCGTGGACTACCGTACTGTACTGTGTCTGCTGCTAATATAGACTGGATGATAATGAGATGTAGTATGTATAAAGAAGAAAGAAAAAAAAAAACCACGGGTAGGTGGTATACAATTATGGATGGACTGCCGAGTGCCGACACAGAGGTAGCTACAGCCGTGGACTACCGTACTGTACTGTGTCTGCTGCTAATATAGACTGGATGATAATGAGATGTAGTATGTATAAAGAAGAAAGAAAAAAAAAACCACGGGTAGGTGGTATACAATTATGGATGGACTGCCCAGTGCCGACACAGAGGTAGCTACAGCCGTGGACTACCGTACTGTACTGTGTCTGCTGCTAATATAGACTGGATGATAATGAGATGTAGTATGTATAAAGAAGAAAGAAAAAAAAAACCACAGGTAGGTGGTATACAATTATGGATGGACTGCCCAGTGCCGACACAGAGGTAGCTACAGCCGTGAACTACCGTACTGTGTCTGCTGCTAGTATAGACTGGATGATAAATAATGATATAAAAAATATATATATATCACTACTGCAGCCGGACAGGTATATATTATATAATGACGGACCTGCTGGACACTGTCTGTCAGCAGAATGAGTTTTTTATAGAATAAAAAAACACCACACAAGTCACACGACGAGTGTTTAACTTTTTCAGGCAGACAATCACAATATACTGGTGGTCAGTGTGGTCACTGGTCAGTCACACTGGCAGTGGCACTCTGGCAGCAAAAGTGTGCACTGTTTAATATGTACTCCTGGCTCCTGCTATAACCTATAACTGCTCCCCAGTCTCCCCCACAATTAAGCTGTGTGAGCACAGTCAGATATTGGCCCTCATTCCGAGTTGGTCGGTCGCAAGGCGAATTTAGCAGAGTTGCTCACGCTAAGCCGCCGCCTACTGGGAGTGAATCTTAGCTTCTTAAAATTGCGACCGATGTATTCGCAATATTGCGATTACTAACTACTTAGCAGTTTCAGAGTAGCTCCAGACTTACTCTGCCTGTGCGATCAGTTCAGTGCTTGTCGTTCCTGGTTGACGTCACAAACACACCCAGCGTTCGCCCAGGCACTCCCACCGTTTCTCCAGCCACTCCTGCGTTTTTTCCGGAAACGGTAGCGTTTTCAGCCACACGCCCCTAAAACGCCGTGTTTCCGCCCAGTAACACCCATTTCCTGTCAATCACATTACGATCGCCGGAGCGAAGAAAAAGCCGTGAGTAAAAATACTTTCTTCATAGTAAAGTTACTTGGCGCAGTCGCAGTGCGAACTTTGCGCATGCGTACTAAGCGGATATTCACTGCGATGCGATGAAAAAGAACGAGCGAACAACTCGGAATGAGGGCCATTATACATAGATGATGCAGCACACTGGGCTGAGCACAGATATGGTATGTGACTGAGTCACTGTGTATCGTTTTTTTTCAGGCAGAGAACGGATTATAAACTGCACTGGTGGTCACTGGTCAGTCACTAGTATAACTAACTACTATCAGCAAAATTCTGCACTCTCTGAGCACTCCTCCTAAGCTCCAGTAAATGAAGTGTCTCACTCTCAATCTCCTATCTATTTCTAAACGGAGAGGACGCCAGCCACGTCCTCTCCCTATCAATCTCAATGCACGTGTGAAAATGGCGGCGACGCGCGGCTCCTTATATAGAATCCGAGTCTCGCGATAGAATCCGAGCCTCGCGAGAATCCGACAGCGTGATGATGACGTTCGGGCGCGCTCGGGTTAACCGAGCAAGGCGGGAAGATCCGAGTCGCTCGGACCCGTGTAAAAAAACATGAAGTTCGGGCAGGTTCGGATTCAGAGGAACCGAACCCGCTCATCTCTACTGTAAATGTCTGTTTCTTTTCAAGCAGAACTTTCTTGATCATACTAATTGCTTGAAAGATCTGGGAGCACATGGAAAAGAGTACAAACCATGCTTATAGCAAGGGGAAGCCTGGTGAGAAATCTGCTTTCTTTCTTTCAAATTGGGTGCTCACTTTGAGCTGAATGAGGACTGCTGGCATGGCACTCAGGCGACAGGTGGAATCTTGGTCATGCTCTGGTTTCTCTTCAAAACGAACAAATCTTTCGCCTTTTACTAAAGATTTCCGTGGAGAGGAGCAAAACTGAGTTTTATCTCAATTTTTGCATGCTCCGTCTTATTGGGGTTTCTTTTATCGGTTTAAAGATAGAACGAGTGTGCTTTAATGTAAGCTCATTTGCATAGAAATGACAGTAAATGTTTGTTTCTTTTCAAACAGAACTTTCTTGACTATACTAATTGCTTGAAAGATCTGGGAGCACATGGAAAATAGAGATGAGCGACTGAAATTTTTCGGGTTTTGTGTTTTGGTTTTGGGTTCGGTTCCGCGGCCGTGTTTTGGGTTCGAACGCGTTTTGGCAAAACCTCACCGAATTTTTTTTGTCGGATTCGGGTGTGTTTTGGATTCGGGTGTTTTTTCAAAAAACACTAAAAAACAGCTTAAATCATAGAATTTGGGGGTCATTTTGATCCCAAAGTATTATTAACCTCAAAAACCATAATTTACACTCATTTTCAGTCTATTCTGAATACCTCACACCTCACAATATTATTTTTAGTCCTAAAATTTGCACCGAGGTCGCTGTGTGAGTAAGATAAGCGACCCTAGTGGCCGACACAAACACCGGGCCCATCTAGGAGTGGCACTGCAGTGTCACGCAGGATGTCCCTTCCAAAAAACCCTCCCCAAACAGCACATGACGCAAAGAAAAAAAGAGGCGCAATGAGGTAGCTGTGTGAGTAAGATTAGCGACCCTAGTGGCCGACACAAACACCGGGCCCATCTAGGAGTGGCACTGCAGTGTCACGCAGGATGGCCCTTCCAAAAAACCCTCCCCAAACAGCACATGACGCAAAGAAAAAAAGAGGCGCAATGAGGTAGCTGTGTGAGTAAGATTAGCGACCCTAGTGGCCGACACAAACACCGGGCCCATCTAGGAGTGGCACTGCAGTGTCACGCAGGATGTCCCTTCCAAAAAACCCTCCCCAAACAGCACATGACGCAAAGAAAAAAAGAGGCGCAATGAGGTAGCTGTGTGAGTAAGATTAGCGACCCTAGTGGCCGACACAAACACCGGGCCCATCTAGGAGTGGCACTGCAGTGTCACGCAGGATGTCCCTTCCAAAAAACCCTCCCCAAACAGCACATGACGCAAAGAAAAAAAGAGGCGCAATGAGGTAGCTGACTGTGTGAGTAAGATTAGCGACCCTAGTGGCCGACACAAACACCGGGCCCATCTAGGAGTGGCACTGCAGTGTCACGCAGGATGTCCCTTCCAAAAAACCGTCCCCAATCAGCACATGATGCAAAGAAAAAGAAAAGAAAAAAGAGGTGCAAGATGGAATTGTCCTTGGGCCCTCCCACCCACCCTTATGTTGTATAAACAAAACAGGACATGCACACTTTAACCAACCCATCATTTCAGTGACAGGGTCTGCCACACGACTGTGACTGATATGACGGGTTGGTTTGGACCCCCCCCAAAAAAGAAGCAATTAATCTCTCCTTGCACAAACTGGCTCTACAGAGGCAAGATGTCCACCTCATCTTCACCCTCCGATATATCACCGTGTACATCCCCCTCCTCACAGATTATCAATTCGTCCCCACTGGAATCCACCATCTCAGCTCCCTGTGTACTTTGTGGAGGCAATTGCTGCTGGTCAATGTCTCCGCGGAGGAATTGATTATAATTCATTTTAATGAACATCATCTTCTCCACATTTTCTGGATGTAACCTCGTACGCCGATTGCTGACAAGGTGAGCGGCGGCACTAAACACTCTTTCGGAGTACACACTTGTGGGAGGGCAACTTAGGTAGAATAAAGCCAGTTTGTGCAAGGGCCTCCAAATTGCCTCTTTTTCCTGCCAGTATAAGTACGGACTGTGTGACGTGCCTACTTGGATGCGGTCACTCATATAATCCTCCACCATTCTATCAATGTTGAGAGAATCATATGCAGTGACAGTAGACGACATGTCCGTAATCGTTGTCAGGTCCTTCAGTCCGGACCAGATGTCAGCATCAGCAGTCGCTCCAGACTGCCCTGCATCACCGCCAGCGGGTGGGCTCGGAATTCTGAGCCTTTTCCTCGCACCCCCAGTTGCGGGAGAATGTGAAGGAGGAGATGTTGACAGGTCGCGTTCCGCTTGACTTGACAATTTTGTCACCAGCAGGTCTTTCAACCCCAGCAGACTTGTGTCTGCCGGAACGAGAGATCCAAGGTAGGCTTTAAATCTAGGATCGAGCACGGTGGCCAAAATGTAGTGCTCTGATTTCAACAGATTGACCACCCGTGAATCCTTGTTAAGCGAATTAAGGGCTGCATCCACAAGTCCCACATGCCTAGCGGAATCGCTCCCTTTTAGCTCCTTCTTCAATGCCTCCAGCTTCTTCTGCAAAAGCCTGATGAGGGGAATGACCTGACTCAGGCTGGCAGTGTCTGAACTGACTTCACGTGTGGCAAGTTCAAAGGGCATCAGAACCTTGCACAACGTTGAAATCATTCTCCACTGCACTTGAGACAGGTGCATTCCACCTCCTATATCGTGCTCAATTGTATAGGCTTGAATGGCCTTTTGCTGCTCCTCCAACCTCTGAAGCATATAGAGGGTTGAATTCCACCTCGTTACCACTTCTTGCTTCAGATGATGGCAGGGCAGGTTCAGTAGTTTTTGGTGGTGCTCCAGTCTTCTGTACGTGGTGCCTGTACGCCGAAAGTGTCCCGCAATTCTTCTGGCCACCGACAGCATCTCTTGCACGCCCCTGTCGTTTTTAAAAAAATTCTGCACCACCAAATTCAAGGTATGTGCAAAACATGGGACGTGCTGGAATTTGCCCATATTTAATGCACACACAATATTGCTGGCGTTGTCCGATGCCACAAATCCACAGGAGAGTCCAATTGGGGTAAGCCATTCCGCGATGATCTTCCTCAGTTGCCGTAAGAGGTTTTCAGCTGTGTGCGTATTCTGAAAAGCGGTGATACAAAGCGTAGCCTGCCTAGGAAAGAGTTGGCGTTTGCGAGATGCTGCTACTGGTGCCGCCGCTGCTGTTCTTGCGGCGGGAGTCCATACATCTACCCAGTGGGCTGTCACAGTCATATAGTCCTGACCCTGCCCTGCTCCACTTGTCCACATGTCCGTGGTTAAGTGGACATTGGGTACAACTGCATTTTTTAGGACACTGGTGAGTCTTTTTCTGACGTCCGTGTACATTCTCGGTATCGCCTGCCTAGAGAAGTGGAACCTAGATGGTATTTGGTAACGGGGGCACACTGCCTCAATAAATTGTCTAGTTCCCTGTGAACTAACGGCGGATACCGGACGCACGTCTAACACCAACATAGTTGTCAAGGCCTCAGTTATCCGCTTTGCAGTAGGATGACTGCTGTGATATTTCATCTTCCTCGCAAAGGACTGTTGAACAGTCAATTGCTTACTGGAAGTAGTACAAGTGGGCTTACGACTTCCCCTCTGGGATGACCATCGACTCCCAGCGGCAACAACAGCAGCGCCAGCAGCAGTAGGCGTTACACGCAAGGATGCATCGGAGGAATCCCAGGCAGGAGAGGACTCGTCAGAATTGCCAGTGACATGGCCTGCAGGACTATTGGCATTCCTGGGGAAGGAGGAAATTGACACTGAGGGAGTTGGTGGGGTGGTTTGCGTGAGCTTGGTTACAAGAGGAAGGGATTTACTGGTCAGTGGACTGCTTCCGCTGTCACCCAAAGTTTTTGAACTTGTCACTGACTTATTATGAATGCGCTGCAGGTGACGTATAAGGGAGGATGTTCCGAGGTGGTTAACGTCCTTACCCCTACTTATTACAGCTTGACAAAGGGAACACACGGCTTGACACCTGTTGTCCGCATTTCTGGTGAAATACCTCCACACCGAAGAGCTGATTTTTTTGGTATTTTCACCTGGCATGTCAACGGCCATATTCCTCCCACGGACAACAGGTGTCTCCCCGGGTGCCTGACTTAAACAAACCACCTCATCATCAGAATCCTCCTGGTCAATTTCCTCCCCAGCGCCAGCAACACCCATATCCTCCTCATCCTGGTGTACTTCAACACTGACATCTTCAATCTGACTATCAGGAACTGGACTGCGGGTGCTCCTTCCAGCACTTGCAGGGGGCGTGCAAATGGTGGAAGGCGCATGCTCTTCACGTCCAGTGTTGGGAAGGTCAGGCATCGCAACCGACACAATTGGACTCTCCTTGTGGATTTGGGATTTCGAAGAATGCACAGTTCTTTGCTGTGCTGCTTTTGCCAGCTTGAGTCTTTTCATTTTTCTAGCGAGAGGCTGAGTGCTTCCATCCTCATGTGAAGCTGAACCACTAGCCATGAACATAGGCCAGGGCCTCAGCCGTTCCTTGCCACTCCGTGTGGTAAATGGCATATTGGCAAGTTTACGCTTCTCCTCCGACAATTTTATTTTAGGTTTTGGAGTCCTTTTTTTTCTGATATTTGGTGTTTTGGATTTGACATGCTCTGTACTATGACATTGGGCATCGGCCTTGGCAGACGACGTTGCTGGCATTTCATCGTCTCGGCCATGACTAGTGGCAGCAGCTTCAGCACGAGGTGGAAGTGGATCTTGATCTTTCCCTAATTTTGGAACCTCAACATTTTTGTTCTCCATATTTTAATAGGCACAACTAAAAGGCACCTCAGGTAAACAATGGAGATGGATACTAGTATACAATTATGGACTGCCTGCCGACTGCAGACACAGAGGTAGCCACAGCCGTGAACTACCGTACTGTACTGTGTCTGCAGCTAATATAGACTGGTTGATAAAGAGAAGATGTCTATGTAACTATGTATGTATAAAGAAGACTGAAAAAAATCCACGGTTAGGTGGTATACAATTATGGACGGACTGCCTGCCGAGTGCAGACACAGAGGTAGCCACAGCCGTGAACTACCGTACTGTACCGTGTCTGCAGCTAATATAGACTGGTTGATAAAGAGAAGATGTCTATGTAACTATGTATGTATAAAGAAGAATGAAAAAAAACCACGGTTAGGTGGTATACAATTATGGACGGACTGCCTGCCGAGTGCAGACACAGAGGTAGCCACAGCCGTGAACTACCGTACTGTACTGTGTCTGCAGCTAATATAGACTGGTTGATAAAGAGAAGATGTCTATGTAACTATGTATGTATAAAGAAGAATGAAAAAAATCCACGGTTAGGTGGTATTACAATTATGGACGGACTGCCTGCCGAGTGCAGAGACACAGAGGTAGCCACAGCCGTGAACTACCGTACTGTGTCTGCTGCGACTGGATGATAAATGATATAAAAAATATATATATATCACTACTGCAGCCGGACAGGTATATATTATATATTATATAATGACGGACCTGCTGGACACTGTCTGTCAGCAGAATGAGTTTTATTTTTATAGAATAAAAAAAAAAAACACACACAAGTGAAGTCACACGACGAGTGTTTAACTTTTTCAGGCAATCACAATATAAGTATACTACTAACTATACTGGTGGTCAGTGTGGTCAGGTCACTGGTCAGTCACACTGGCAGTGGCACTCCTGCAGCAAAAGTGTGCACTGTTTAATTTTAATATAATATGTACTCCTGGCTCCTGCTATAACCTATAACTGGCACTGCAGTAGTGCTCCCCAGTCTCCCCCACAATTATAAGCTGTGTGAGCTGAGCAGTCAGACAGATATATAATATATATAGATGATACAGCACACTGGCCTGAGCCTGAGCAGTGCACACAGATATGGTATGTGACTGACTGAGTCACTGTGTGTATCGCTTTTTTCAGGCAGAGAACGGATATATTAAATAAACTGCACTGTGTGTCTGGTGGTCACTCACTATATAATATATTATGTACTCCTGGCTCCTGCTATAACCTATAACTGGCACTGCAGTAGTGCTCCCCAGTCTCCCCCACAATTATAAGCTGTGTGAGCTGAGCAGTCAGACAGATATATATAATATTATATATAGATAATAGATGATGCAGCACACTGGCCTGAGCCTGAGCAGTGCACACAGATATGGTATGTGACTGACTGAGTCACTGTGTGTATCGCTTTTTTCAGGCAGAGAACGGATATATTAAATAAACTGCACTGTGTGTCTGGTGGTCACTCACTATATAATATATTATGTACTCCTGGCTCCTGCTATAACCTATAACTGGCACTGCAGTAGTGCTCCCCAGTCTCCCCCACAATTATAAGCTGTGTGAGCTGAGCAGTCAGACAGATATATATAATATTATATATAGATAATAGATGATGCAGCACACTGGCCTGAGCCTGAGCAGTGCACACAGATATGGTATGTGACTGACTGAGTCACTGTGTGTATCGCTTTTTTCAGGCAGAGAACGGATATATTAAATAAACTGCACTGTGTGTCTGGTGGTCACTCACTATATAATATATTATGTACTCCTGGCTCCTGCTATAACCTATAACTGGCACTGCAGTAGTGCTCCCCAGTCTCCCCCACAATTATAAGCTGTGTGAGCTGAGCAGTCAGACAGATATATATAATATTATATATAGATAATAGATGATGCAGCACACTGGCCTGAGCCTGAGCAGTGCACACAGATATGGTATGTGACTGAGTCACTGTGTGCTGTGTATCGCTTTTTTCAGGCAGAGAACGGATTATAAAGTAAACTGCACTGTCCTCACTAGTAAACTCTCTCCACTCAGTCTCTACACTTCTACAGTAACAGTACTCCTCCTAGTCAGCTCCAGTAAATCTCTCTCAGTCTCTTATAATCTAAATGGAGAGGACGCCAGCCACGTCCTCTCCCTATCAATCTCAATGCACGTGTGAAAATGGCGGCGACGCGCGGCTCCTTATATAGAATCTGAGTCTCGCGATAGAATCCGAGCCTCGCGAGAATCCGACAGCGTCATGATGACGTTCGGGCGCGCTCGGGTTAACCGAGCAAGGCGGGAAGATCCGAGTCTGCTCGGATCCGTGAAAAAAACCATGAAGTTCTGGCGGGTTCGGATTCAGAGAAACCGAACCCGCTCATCTCTAATGGAAAAGAGTACAAACCATGTTTATAGCAAGGGGAAGCCTGGTGAGAAATCTGCTTTCTTTCTTTCAAATTGGGTGCTCACTTTGAGCTGAATGAGGACTGCTGGCATGGCACTCAGGCGACAGGTGGAATCTTGGTCATGTTCTGGTTTCTCTTCAGAACGAACAAATCTTTCGCCTTTTACTAAAGATTTCCGTGGAGAGGAGCAAAACTGAGTTTTATCTCAATTTTTGCATGCCCCATCTTATTGGGGTTTTATTTTATCGGTTTAAAGATAGAACGAGTGTGCTTTAATGTAAGCTCATTTGCATAGAAATGACAGTAAATGTTTGTTTCTTTTCAAACAGAACTTTCTTGACCACACTAATTGCTTGAAAGATCTGGGAGCACATGGAAAAGAGTACAAACCATGTTTATAGCAAGGGGAAGCCTGGTGAGAAATATGCTTTCTTTCATTCAAATTGGGTGCTCACTTTGAGCTGAATGAGAACTGCTGGCATGGCACTCAGGCGACAGGTGGAATCTTGGTCATGCTCTGGTTTCTCTTCAGAACTAACAAATATTTCGCCTTTTGTTAAAGATTTCCGTGGAGAGGAGCAAAACTGAGTTTTATCTCAATTTTTGCATGCCCCATGTTATTGGGGTTTCTTTTATCAGTTTAAAGACAGAACGATTGTGCTTTCTTGTTAGCTTTAATGTAAGTTTATTTGCATAACAATGACAGTAAATGTTTGTTTCTTTTCAAACATAACTTTCTTGACCATGCTACTTGCTTGAAAAATCTGGGAGCACATGGAAAACAGTACAAACCATGCAGTATCACAAGAGCCTTTATTTGATCTTTCATGAAGATAGAGCAGAATTGAGGACACGTCAACAATTTCTGCCGAAGGTGGTTCATCTTTCCACATGGTGCCTTTGGCCACTGACACCTTCGTTGAGTCAAAGTCTCTGGCTGTGGTCAGAACTTTGAAAATGTATGTCACCAGAACGGTTCAGATTAGGAAAACAGAGGCTCTGTTTGTCCTGTATGCTCCCAACAGGATTTGGTGTCCTGCTTCCATGCAGACCATTATGCGCTGGATCTGTGGTAAGATTCAGCATGCTCGTTCCACGGCAGGATTGCCGTTTCTGAAGTAGGTGAAGACCCATTCTACTAGAAAGGTGGGTTCATCCTTGGCAGCTGGTCGGGGAGTCTCGGCATTGCAACTTTGCCGAGCAGCTATTTAGTAAACACTTTTGCTAAGTTTTACAAGTTTGATACCTTGGCTGATGATAACCTTAAGTTGGGTCATTCGGTGCTGCAGAGTCGTACGCACTCTCCCACCCGTTCAAGAGCTTTGGTATAACCCCATGGTTCTTAATGTGACCCCAGCATCCTCTAGGTCGTATGAGAAAATAGGATTTTAATACCTACCGGTAAATCCTTTTCTCTTAGTCTGTAGAGGATGCTGGGCACCCGTCCCAGTCCATACTGTGTCTGCAGTTATTACTTGTGGTTATACACATGTTGTGTTATGGTTCTGGTCAGCTTTTTGCTGCAATTGTTCATGCCGTTGGCTTGTGTTCTGTTGAATGCCACGTTCTGCGGCATGCTTAAGGTGTGAGCTGGTAAGATGCTCACCTTAGTTTAACAATAAATCCTTTCCTCGAAATGTCCGACTCCCTGGGCACAGTTCCTATAACTGGAGTCTGGAGGAGGGGCATAGAGGGAGGAGCCAGTTCACACCCTTTGAAAGTCTTAAAGTGCCCATGTCTCTTGCGGATCCCGTCTATACCCCATGGTTCTTAATGTGACCCCAGCATCCTCTACGGACTAAGAGAAAAGAATGCCCTTGCGCACTATCCTGACTTCTCCTCCCGTCTGCTTACTTTGTGCCTTCCAACGCACAATGCGAACTACAGGTGGTGCTGCAGGGCCCACACCCTTTTACTTGCCTTACAGAACAGCTCTGGAGCTGTTACAGTGCCCAGCTGCTGCAAGAAATCAGCTTGAATGCTTCAGGGGATGGGGCATGGCCAACATGAGCCCCACACCGAAGGAGGGTGGGGGTGTTTAATGTGAACTAGGGGTCATCCAAGCACTGCAAAAGGCCGCCATGCCCTGCATGCCCCTTTTCTCTTTTCATATGCAGATGAGGGTTCCAGTCAACTTTGGCCCACTGCTTGGATAACATCACCGTATGCAAATCCGTCTGCTGCAGACCTTCCCCCAGGAATGCTTGTACTAGTTGTTGCATATGGTGCTTCAGTATTAGGCAGCCTTCCGCCCTCCCATGTTCATCTGAAAAGATGTGGTCTCCCTGCAGTTGTTGTCCCCAGACGAGAGTTCCCTTGTGCTTCCTCAGTTGAATCTCCTTAACTTGACGGGTGAGGGGCTGCCCGAGCAGCCACCCTCCCCAGCCCTATCCCAAATCATACTTATTTTGCATATGAGATCTCTTGATCATGAAGATTGTTCTCACAGGGTGAGGTTCATCCATTATATTTTAAAATAGGAAGGTACAAATTACATATTTGAATTGCATCTATGTGCTGGATTCAAATGTCCCCCCCCCCCCTTCCTTTCTCAATTGTGCCCGTCAGCAGCTATTCTAAGGTTGCTGCCAATGGGTGTGACACATTAATTTCTTCTGTGGGGTACACTGGACTCCACAAGGATTCACATTGGGGTGTAGAGTAGGATCTTGATCTGAGGCACCAACCGGCTCAAAGCTTTTGACTGTTCCCAAGAAGCTCAGTGCATTCTCCTCTATAACCCCGCTTCCATGAACAGGGAGCTCAGTTTGTAGTTGGTGCCTTCAGTAGCAGGCCAATTAACAGGGGCCTGCCTCAGGCAGCCTATTCTTAGCTATTAATTTTGACAAGAAAAGAAGAACTTGTTTTATGAGAATCTACAAGGGCTGCAGCAGGCTAGGTCTAATAGACATCTTTACTGCAGCTTCATCACTCCCAGCGGCGCTGTATACTCCCGTGCCCTGGTTGCTGGGTCACTGCAGCGGAGGCTCCGGTTTCATCCTAAGGTCAGTCACACACACACTACCCTTCCGGATCACGAGGCCGCTGATGAAGGGGAGCGAGGCCGTAGGGGGTGGGCCGTGTGCGCACTGCGGTGGACACTGATTACTGGGCAGCCGCTCCACTAGCCACCAGGTACAGTTAAGGAGCACAGGTCTGGGGGTTTTTCTACTATATTAACCCAATTTTGTACTGCCCGCAGCGCATTGTGATAGGTAATAGGGCCTGATTCAGGTTGGATTGCAATCACAATAAGCAATCCAACTGCAAAAATTGCTAAGAGCATACGCATGTGCCTGCATTTTCTGCGGCACCCCGCAGAGAATGTGATCGCCTCTGCCTGTCAATCGGGGCGGGGAAGGGGGGGAGAGGTGGGTCAGCAACACTCCATTTCCAAGTCAGGGATGGAGCGGTGCGGGGGCAAGGCTTCAAAATGGGGTCTGCAACGGAGGAGACACAGGGGGCGTGGTCACAGCGGCTGTATGACATCACATTCAGCCGCTGTGATCACAAAAATGGTGGCGGCTTCCTGCGCGCACATACAGTCTGCACCAGCAGGAGCCTACACCATTTTTTATGATCACGCTGAACTGCAGTGCGACTGCAATTACAGCATGGTCAAGAAGTGAGGCGTCATGCTGGGTGGCCATGCCCTGTCACTGTGCAGGAGCCAGCACCGCTCACACACTAGTCCCCGGGTGCAGCCCCCAACCCCCGGGACATCCGGAGCAACAAAATGTAGATTCAGGCCACCAGGCCACGCCCCTACCTATGAAACCATGCCTCCTTTTTACCATTGCGCTGCTTATCTGCGCGCACTACATTACAATCTCCCTCGCCACCTCTCTGGGTGTCACCAGTGATAGTGACACCTCTGCCATGCTTGTAGCAGCTGGTCTTAAGATCTACGCCTCAAGCCCTGAGTGTTTGCCCTTGTGACTTGTTGATCATCATAGCGAAGCAGATGCTTACAGAAAACTGCAGGGGCTTAGATTGAAAATAAAAAAATTGATGGGTATAAGGTAGAGAGGAGCGGGTTCGGTTCTCCGAGAACCGAATTCCCCACGAACTCCACGTGGTTTACACTGGTCCGAGGCAGGCTCGGTTGTTCCCGCCTGACTCGGAAAACCTGAACAAGGGAAAATGTCATCATCCCGCTGTCGGATTCTCGCGAGATTCGGATTCCATATAAAGAGCTGCGCGTTGCTGCCATTTTTACTCGTGCATTGAAGAGAGAGCGGAGAGGACGTGGCTATGTTCTCTCAGTGGAAATCTCAATATCAGTGCTCAGTATCAGTGGTTACTTATTGCTGCTCAGTAATACTAGTAGTGTGTCTCTCCTGCTCAGTGTCAGTTCTCAGTAGTATCCTCATCAGTGCTCAGTATCACTGCTCATTGTCTTGTGCTGCATTGTGGTGCTCAGCATACTATAGTACATTACTAATAGTCCAGTGCTGCATCTTGCTGCTCAGTGTCAGTTCTAGTATCCTCATCAGTGCTCACTATCACTGCTCATTGCATTGTGGTGTTCTGTATACTACAATAACATAGTAATATAGTAACATAGTTTTTGAGGTTGAATAGAGGCAAATTGCCCATCGTGTTCAACCTGTTTTAAGTTGTGATGATTCTACATACTTGCTGAATAATGTTTTATGACTAGTTAGCTACTATAACTCATGTTACCCCCGGATTAACCATGTTGATATTTTAAGTATTATAACCTTGGATAGCTTTTTAATTCAGAAATGTATCCATTCCTTTTTTAAATCCAATTACAGAGTCCGCCATTACCACCTTCCCTGGCAGGGAATTCCACATCCTGATTGCCCTAACAGTGAAGAAACCTTTCCTCCATTGCGTTCTGAACTTTCCTCCAGTCGCAGCGAGTGACCACGTGTTCTTTTAATAAATAATTCCTCTGATCACTCTTTGTTATGTATCTTTACATATTTGAAGATATTAATAATATCTCCTCTTAGGCACCTCTTTTCTAGTGTATAAATATTCAGCCTAGTAAGTCTTTCCTTATAGTCCAGTACTTTTAGGCCTTTAATCAATTTAGTCTTCAGGATCTCTTACACTTCCGTGAGCAGCAGAGTAGTGCAATGGAAGCATGCTGGGCCCATAACCCAGAGGTCGATTGATCAAAACTATCCTCTGCTATGTGCATTTTTTTTTTATAATTAAAGTAATCAAAAACTGGGATTGATATTTTGGCTCTTTTATTTTTACTTAAAGTACAATAACTTTTATCATTTTAATTTGTTTTAATAGTATATTGACAGCATTGTTTTCTTTAAAAAATCCACTTAATTTTCTTTACCCTATTACTGAAATGGTAATTGACAAAAACAAACTACATTGTCACCAGAAGAGCAATGCAAAATGTACAAGTGATATATGAAAATCATCTTCCATCTTGAATTTCAATGATGCATTGGGACAACAATTTGTGAGAAACATCTTCACCCATAAAGAAAGATTTTCTTAATTCCTTACCTGTGTGCTGATTAGATATCACCTTGTTTTCACATTAAACAGACTTCCCCATGAGGAAGCAGCAAGGATGCAGTGACGTTTCCTGGTGTCAACCTGTATTATTTCAGTAGACATTGAAATGAGGATGCATCTTTGATGCCTTTCCAATGAAGCAAGTTTAATTCAGTAATAGGTGAAAAACCATTCCTACAAAGGTGTTAATCAGAGACTTGGCTTTGTGGACACTTTTCAGAGAGCAAATTTGTTAGCATAAACATAAAATCAGAAAATGAAGAGCTGTTTAATCACTCAATTGGACTTTTCTGCCAGCATAATTTTTTTTCTCTGCAACCCACTGCTAAATTGTGCTTCCTAGCTGTTTTTTCATAAAATCACTTAATCAAATCTAACTCTGATTACATCAGAGAAGGCCAGGTACCCTACACCATAAGGGGGGGGTTTGAAATTTTGACTTGTCTACTTAAAGATCACCAAAATCTGATTACAAGGTCAATTACATCCCTGGGTGGGATTGAACCACCAACCTTTTGGTTAATAGCCAAACATGCTAACCGATTGCGCCACAGAGACACCTTGCAAAAGTCAATACTGACAAAGGCTAATAAGCATTCATCTAGAACGTTTCCTAGAAAAACTTGAAAAAGTCAATAATCTGGAGAATTTTTGTAAGAAACACATTGGTACTTTCCCATGATGAGTGAGTGCTTCAGGATTTCTTGCACTTACATGGGCTATTAACCAAAAGGTTGGTGGTTCAATCCCACCCAGGGATGTAATTGACCTTGTCATCAGATTTTGGTGATCTTTAAGTAGACAAGTCAAAATTTCAAACCCCCTCTTATGGTGTAGGGTACCTGGCCTTCTCTGACGTAATCAGAGTTAGATTTAATTAAGTGATTTTATAAAAAACAGCTAGGAAGCACAATTTAGCAGTGGGTTGCAGAGAAAAAAATAACATTTTAAACCTACCGGTAATTTTTTTTTCTCTTAGTCCGTAGAGGATGATGGGGACTCCGTAAGGACCATGGGGGATAGACGGGCTCCGCAGCAGACATGGGCACTTTAAGAAAGACTTTAGATCTGGGTGTGCACTGGCTCCTCCCTCTATGCCCCTCCTCCATACCTCAGTTAGAGAAACTGTGCCCAGAGGAGACGGACAGTACTAGGAAAGGATTTTTGTTAATCCAAGGTCAAGATTCATACCAGCCACACCAATCACACCGTATAACTTGTGATATACTACCCAGTTAACAGTATGGAAACAACATAGCATCAGTCCAAGACCGATGAAAACTAACATATAACCCTTATGTAAGCAATAACTATATACAAGTCTTGCAGAAGTAGACCGCACTTGGGACGGGCACCCAGCATCCTCTACGGACTACGAGAAAAAGATTTACCGGTAGGTTTAAAATCTTATTTTCTCTTACGTCCTAGAGGATGCTGGGGACTCCGTAAGGACCATGGGGATTATACCAAAGCTCCCAAACGGGCAGGAGAGTGCGGATGACTCTGCAGCACCGATTGAGCAAACAGGAGGTCCTCCTCAGCCAGGGTATCAAACTTATAGAACTTTGCAAAGGTGTTTGAACCAACTTTGACCCACTGCTTGGATGACATCACCATATGCAAATCCATCTGCGGCAGGCCTTCCCCCAGGAATGCTTGCACTAGTTGTTGCATTTGGTTTGTTGTTTGGGGGTGCTTCAGTATTAGGCAGCCTTCTGCCCTCCCATGTTCATCTGAAAATATGTGTTCTCCCTGCAGTTGTTGTCCCCAGATGAGAGTTCCCTTGTGCTGCCTCAGTTGAATCTCCTTTACTTGACAGAGATGTGCCTGAGCAGCGGCCCTCCCCAGCCCTATCCCAAATCATACTTATTTTGCATAGGAGATACCATGGTCATGAAGATTGTTCTCCCAGGGTTAGGTTCATTCATTGCATTCTGGGTATGCTGACCCCTGTGATATCCCCAAATGTGGGAAACTCAACTGCATTATTTGTGGTAGTGGGGGACTGTGTTTGTGCTTTCCTCTGGTCAGCTCTGGTAAAAGTCAGATTTCTTTGTCTCAGATCTTCCTCTAGCCTTGTTCTTCTTTCGAGAGTTCCCTTGTGCTGCCTCAGTTGGATCTCCTTCACTTGACAGGGGGGTGCCCGAGCAGCGACCCTCCCCAGCTCTAGCCCAACTCCTACTTACCTGCCAGGTGAGATACTATGATCATGAAGATGCTTCTCCCAGGGCAAGGCTCACCCATTGCACTCTGGGTGTGCTGCCCCTGCGATTTCCCCAAATGTGGGAAACTTGACTGCATAATTTGTGTTTCCCCTGGTCGGCTCTCATATAATTCAGATCTCTTTGTCTCAGGTCTCTCTCCAGCCTAGTTTGCTGTCTGTTTCCACTTCTTTTTTCTTGAGCCCCTCCCTTTTATACCCTTGTGCACTATCCTGACTTCTCCCGTCTGCTTACTTTGTGCCTTCCAACGCACAATGCAAACTACAGGTAGTGCTGCAGGGCCCACACCCTTTTACTTGCTTTACAGAGCAGCTCTGGAGCTGTTACAGTGCCCAGCTGCTGCAAGAAATCAGCTTGACTGCTTCAGGGGCTGGGGCATAGCCAACATGAGCCCCACACCGAAGGAGGGGTGGAGGTGTTTAATGCGAACTAGGGGTCATCCAAGCGCCGCAAAAGGCCGCCCTGCCCTGCACACCCCTTTATTCTTTTCATATGCAGACGAGGGTTGAAGCCAACTTTGACCCACTGCTTGGATGACATCACCATATTCAAATCCATCTGCTGCAGGCCTTCCCCCAGGAATGCTTGCACTAGTTGTTGCATTTGGTTTGTTGTTTGGGGGTGCTTCAGTATTAGGCAGCCTTCTGCCCTCCCATGTTCATCTGAAAATATGTGTTCTCCCTGCAGTTGTTGTCCCCAGATGAGAGTTCCCTTGTGCTGCCTCAGTTGAATCTCCTTTACTTGACAGAGATGTGCCTGAGCAGCGGCCCTCCCCAGCCCTATCCCAAATCATACTTATTTTGCATAGGAGATACCATGGTCATGAAGATTGTTCTCCCAGGGTGAGGTTCATTCATTGCATTCTGGGTATGCTGAACCCTGTGATTTCCCCAAATGTGGGAAACTCGACTGCATTATTTGTGGTAGTGGGGGACTGTGTTTGTGCTTTCCTCTGGTCAGCTCTGGTAAAAGTCAGATTTCTTTGTCTCAGATCTTCCTCTAGCCTTGTTCTTCTTTCGAGAGTTCCCTTGTGCTGCCTCAGTTGGATCTCCTTCACTTGACAGGGGGTGCCCAAGCAGCAATCCTCCACAGCTCTAGCCCAACTCCTACTTACCTGCCGGTGAGATACTATGATCTTCACTGTTAGGGCAATCAGGATGTGGAATTCCCTGCCAGGGAAGGTGGTAATGGCGGACTCTGTAATTGGATTTAAAAAAGGAATGGATACATTTCTGAATGAAAAAGCTATCCAAGGTTATAATACTTAAAATATCAACATGGTTAATCCGGGGGTAACATGAGTTGTAGTAGTTAACTAGTCATAAAACATTATTCAGCAAGTATGTAGAATCATCACAACTTAAAACAGGTTGAACACGATGGGCAATTTGCCTCTTTTCAACCTCAAAAACTATATTACTATATGTTACTATATTACTATGTTACTGTAGTATACAGAACACCACAATGTAATGAGCAGTGATAATGAGCACTGATGAGGATACTAGAACTGACACTGAGCAGCAAGATGCAGCACTGGACTATTAGTAATGTACTGTAGTATGCTGAGCACCACAATGCAGCACAAGACAATGAGCAGTGATACTGAGCACTGATGAGGATACTACTGAGAACTGACACTGAGCAGGAGAGACACACTACTAGTATTACTGAGCAGCAATAAGTAACCACTGATACTGAGCACTGATATTGAGATTTCCACCGAGAGAACATAGCCACGTCCTCTCCGCTCTCTCTTCAATGCACGAGTAAAAATGGCGGCAACGCGCAGCTCTTTATATGAAATCCGAATCTCGCGAGAATCCGACAGCGGGATGATGACATTTTCCCTTGTTCAGGTTTTCCGAGTCAGGCGGAAACAACCGAGCCTGCCTCGGACCAGTGTAAACCACATGGAGTTCGTGGGGAATTCGGTTCTCGGAGAACCGAACCCGCTCCTCTCTACCTTATACCCATAAATTTTTTTATTTTCAATCTAAGCCCCTGCAGTTTTCTGTAAGCATCTGCTTCGCTATGATGATCAACAAGTCACAAGGGCAAACACTCAGGGCTTGAGGCGTAGATCTTAGGACCAGCTGCTACAAGCATGGCAGAGGTGTCACTATCACTGGTGACACCCAGAGAGGTGGCGAAGGAGATTGTAATGCAGTGCGCGCAGATAAGCAGCGCAATGGTAAAAAGGAGGCATGGTTTCATAGGTAGGGGCGTGGCCTGGTGGCCTGAATCTACATTTTGTTGCTCCGGGTGTCCCGGGGGTTGGGGGCTGCACCCGGGGACTAGTGTGTGAGCGGTGCTGGCTCCTGCACAGTGACAGGACATGGCCACCCAGCATGACGCCTCCCTTCTTGACCATGCTGTAATTGCAGTCGCACTGCAGTTCAGCGTGATCATAAAAAATGGTGTAGCCTCCTGCTGGTGCAGACTGTATGTGCGCGCAGGAAGCCGCCACCATTTTTGTGATCACAGCGGCTGAATGTGATGTCATACAGCCGCTGTGACCACGCCCCCTGTGTATCCTCCGTTGCAGACCCCATTTTGAAGCCTTGCCCCCGCACCGCTCGATCCCTGACTTGGAAATGGAGTGTTGCTGACCCCCCTCTCCCCCCCTGCCCCGATTGACAGGCAGAGGTGATCGCATTCTCTGCGGGGTGCCGCAGAAAATGCAGGCACATGCGTATGCTCTTAGCAATTTTTGCAGTTGGATCGCTTATTGTGATTGCAATCCAACCTGAATCAGGCCCTATTACCTATCACAATGCGCTGCGGGCAGTACAAAATTGGTTTAATATGGGAGAAAAACCCCCAGACCTGTGCTCCTTAACTGTACCTGGTGGCTTGTGGAGCGGCTGCCCAGTAATCAGTGTCCACGCCAGTGCGCACACGGTCCACCCCCTACGGCCACGCTCCCCTTCATCAGCGGCCTCGTGATCCGGAAGGGTGGTGTGTGTGTGACTGACCTTAGGAAGAAACCGGAGCCTCCGCTGCAGTGACCCAGCAACCAGGGCACGGGAGTATACAGCACCGCTGGGAGTGATGAAGCTGCAGTAAAGATGTCTATTAGACCTAGCCTGCTGCAGCCCTTGTAGATTCTCATAAAAAAAGTTCTTATTTTCTTGTCAAAATTAATAGCTAAGAATAGGCTGCCTGAGGCAGGCCCCTGTTAAGTGGCCTGCTACTGAAGGCACCAACTACAAACTGAGCTCCCTGTTCATGGAAGCGGGATTATAGAGGAGAATGCGCTGAGCATCTTGGGAACAGTCAAAAGCTTTGAGCCGGTTGGTGCCTCAGATCAAGATCCTACTCTACACCCCAATGTGAATCCTTGTGGAGTCCAGTGTACCCCACAGAAGAAATTAATGTGTCACACCCATTGGCAGCAACCTTAGAATAGCTGCTGACGGGCACAATTGAGAAAGGAAGGGGGGGGGGACATTTGAATCCAGCACATAGATGCAATTCAAATATGTAATTTGAACCTTCCTATTTTAAAATATAATGGATGAACCTCACCCTGTGAGAACAATCTTCATGATATAGAGATCTCATATGCAAAATAAGTATGAGTTGGGATAGGGCTGGGGAGGGTGGCTGCTCGGGCAAGCCCCTCCCCCGTCAAGTTAAGGAGATTCAACTGAGGAAGCACAAGGGAACTCTCGTCTGGGGACAACAACTGCAGGGAGACCACATCTTTTCAGATGAACATGGGAGGGCGGAATGCTGCCTAATACTGAAGCACCATCAAATATCAAACCATATGCAATAAAGAGTACAAGCATTCCTGGGGGAAGGTCTGCAGGAGACGAATTTGCATACGGTGATGTCATCCAAGCAGTGGGCCAAAGTTGACTGGAACCCTCATCTGCATATGAAAAGAGAAAAGGGTTATGCAGGGCATGGCGGCCTTTTGCGGCGCTTGGATGACCCCTAGTTCGCATTAAACACCTCCACCCTCCTTCGGTGTGGGGCTCATGTTGGCTATGCCCCAGCCCCTGAAGCATTCAAGCTGATTTCTTGCAGCAGCTGGGCACTGTAACAGCTCCAGAGCTGCTCTGTAAGGCAAATAAAAGGGTGTGGGCCCTGCAGCACTACCTGTAGTTCGCATTGTGCGTTGGAAGGCACAAAGTAAGCAGACGGGAGAAGTCAGGATAGAGCGCAAGGGCATAGAAGGGAGCGGCTCAAGAAAAGAGAAGTGGAAACAGACAGCAAACTAGGCTGGAGAGAGACCTGAGACAAAGAGATCTGAATTATACGAGAGCCGACCAGGGGAAACACAAATTCTGCAGTCAAGTTTCCCACATTTGGGGATATCGCAGGGGCAGCACACCCAGAGTGCAATGGGTGAGCCTTGCCCTGGGAGAAGCACCTTCAAGATCATAGTATCTCACCTGGCAGGTAAGTAGGAGTTGGGCTAGAGCTGGGGAGGGTCGCTGCTCGGGCACCCCTCTGTCAAGTGAAGGAGGTCCAACTGAGGCAGCACAATAGAACTCTCGAAAGAAGAACAAGGCTAGAGGAAGATCTGAGACAAAGAAATCTGACTTTTACCAGAGCTGACCAGCGGATAACACAAACACAGTCCCCCACTACCACAAATAATGCAGGCGAGTTTCCCACATTTGGGGAAATCACAGGGGTCAGCATACCCAGAATGCAATGAATGAACCTCACCCTGGGTGAACAATTTTCATGACCATGGTGTCTCCTATGCAAAATAAGTATGATTTGGGATAGGGCTGGGGAGGGCCGCTGCTCAGGCACATCTCTGTCAAGTAAAGGAGATTCAACTGAGGCAGCACAAGGGAACTCTCATCTGGGGACAACAACTGCAGGGAGAACACATATTTTCAGATGAACATGGGAGGGCAGAAGGCTGCCTAATACTGAAGCACCCCCAAACAGCAAACCAAATGCAACAACTAGTGCAAGCATTCCTGGGGGAAGGCCTGCAGCAGATGGATTTGCATATGGTGATGTTATCCAAGCAGTGGGTCAAAGTTGGCTTCAACCGTCATCTGCATATGAAAAGAGAAAAGGGGCGTGCAGGGCATGGCGGCCTTTTGCGGTGCTTGGATGACCCCTAGATCGCATTAAACACCCCCACCCTCCTTTGGTGTGGGGCTCATGTTGGCCATGCCCCATCCCATGAAGCATTCAAGCTGATTTCTTGCAGCAGCTGGGCACTGTAACAGCTCCAGAGCTGCTCTGTAAGGCAAGTAAAAGGGTGTGGGCCCTGCAGCACTACCTGTAGTTTGCATTGTGCATTGGAAGGCACAAAGTAAGCAGACGGGAGGAGAAGTCAGGAGAGTGCATAAGGGTATAGAAGGGAGGGGCTCAAGAAAAAAGAAGTGGAAACAGACAGCAAACTAGGCTGGAGAGAGACCTGAGACAAAGAGATCTGAATTATACGAGAGCCGACCAGAGGAAACACAAATTATGCAGTCAAGTGTCCCACATTTGGGGAAATCGTAGGAGCAGCACACCCAGAGTGCAATGGGTGAGCCTTGCCCTGGGAGAAGCACCTTCCTGATTATAGTATCTCACCTGGGTGTGCTGCCCCTGCGATTTCCCCAAATGTGGGAAACTTGACTGCATAATTTGTGTTTCCCCTGGTCGGCTCTCATATAATTCAGATCTCTTTGTCTCAGGTCTCTCTCCAGCCTAGTTTGCTGTCTGTTTCCACTTCTTTTTTCTTGAGCCCCACCCTTCTATACCCTTGTGGACTATCCTGATTTCTCCTCCTGTCTGCTTACTTTGTGCCTTCCAATGCACAATGCAAACTACAGGTAGTGCTGCAGGGCCCACACCCTTTTACTTGCCTTACAGAGCAGCTCTGGAGCTGTTACAGTGCCAAGCTGCTGCAAGAAATCAGCTTGAATGCTTCAGGGGCTGGGGCATGGCCAACATGAGCCCCACACCGAAGGAGGGTGGGGGTGTTTAATGCGAACTAAGGGTCATCCAAGCGCCGCAAAAGGCCGCCATGCCCTGCATACCCCTTTTCTCTTTTCATATGCAGATGAGGGTTCCAGCCAACTTTGGCCCACTGCTTGGATGACATCACTGTATGCAAATCCGTCTTCTGCAGACCTTCCCCCAGGAATGCTTGTACTAGTTGTTGCATTTGGTTTGTTGTTTGGGGGTGCTTCAGTATTAGGCAGCCTTCTGCCCTCCCATGTTCATCTGAAAATATGTGTTCTCCCTGCAGTTGTTGTCCCCAGATGGAAGTTCTCTTGTGCTGCCTCAGTTGAATCTCCTTTACTCTAAAACTTGTAAAACTTAGCAAAAGTGTTTACTAAATAGCTGCTCGGCAAAGTTGCAATGCCGAGACTCCCCGACCAGCTGCCCAGGATGAACCCACCTTTCTAGTAGAATGGGTCTTCACCTAATTCAGTAACGGCAATCCTGCCGTGGAATGAGCATGCTGAATCTTACCACAGATCCAGCGCATAATGGTCTACATGGAAGCAGGACACCCAATCCTGTTGGGAGCATACAGGACAAACAGAGCCTCTGTTTTCCTAATCTGAACCGTTCTGGTGACATAAATTTTCAAAGTTCTGACCACAGCCAGAGACTTTGACTCAACGAAGGTGTCAGTGGCCAAAGGCACCATGTGGAAAGATGAACCACCTTCGGCAGAAATAGTTGACGTGTCCTCAATTCTGCTCTATCTTCATGAAAGATCAAATAAAGGCTCTTGTGATACTGCATGGTTTGTACTGTTTTCCATGTGCTCCCAGATCTTTCAAGCAAGTAGCATGGTCAAGAAAGTTCTGTTTGAAAAGAAACAACATTTACTGTCATTGTTATAGAATTTGGGAGAAAAAACAAGAAGAAATCTGCACTGTTGACGCACTGGACAGAATGAATGAATCATAAAATATAACCTTTATTAAGTATGTATTAAAATTGGATAAATATTAATATTATTATCCCAAACTGCAGTAAAACATAAAGGTTAAAATCACAGAACTAACATACATGTGCATAAGAAGAATAAAGAGATGTGAAAAAAAGGTTTAAAAAGCGTGTCCGTGTGTGATTATTTTTGAAGGCACAACCCTGGCGGGGTTGTTTATATAGATATATATGTTGCTAATAATCACTTTCTAGCGTAATGTTATTAAAAAGCTGTTAGCATCTATGTCGTCAGGTACCACTGGGTCGTATCCTATATACTCCTGTGGGAAACTTGACTGCATAATTTGTGTTTCCCCTGGTCGGCTCTCGTATAATTCAGATCTCTTTGTCTCAGGTCTCTCTCCAGCCTAGTTTGCTGTCTGTTTCCACTTCTCTTTTCTTGAGCCGCTGCCTTCTATGCCCTTGTGCACTCTCCTGACTTCTCCTGTCAGCTTACTTTGTGCCTTCCAACGCACAATGCAAACTACAGGTAGTGCTGCAGGGCCCACACTCTTTTACTTGCCTTACAGAGCAGCTCTGGAGCTGTTACAGTGCCCAGCTGCAGCAAGAAATCAGCTTGAATGCTTCAGGGGCTGGGGCATAGCCAACATGAGCCCCACACCGACGGAGGGTGGAGGTGTTTAATGCAAACTAGGGGTCAGCCAAGCGCCGCAAAAGGCCGCCATGCCCTGCATGCCCCTTTTCTCTTTTCATATGCAGACGAGGGTTGAAGCCAACTTTGACCAACTGCTTGGATGACATCACCATATGCAAATCCATCTGCGGCAGGCCTTCCCCCAGGAATGCTTGTACTAGTTGTTGCATTTGGTTTGTTGTTTGGGGGTGCTTCAGTATTAGGCAGCCTTCTGCCCTCCCATGTTCATCTGAAAATATGTGTTCTCCCTGCAGTTGTTGTCCCCAGATGAGAGTTCCCTTGTGCTGCCTCAGTTGAATCTCCTTTACTTGACAGAGATGTGCCTGAGCAGCGGCCCTCCCCAGCCCTATCCCAAATCATACTTATTTTGCATAGGAGATACCATGGTCATGAAGATTGTTCTCCCAGGGTGAGGTTCATTCATTGCATTCTGGGTATGCTGACCCCTGTGATTTCCCCAAATGTGGGAAACTCGACTGCATTATTTGTGGTAGTGGGGGACTGTGTTTGTGCTTTCCTCTGGTCAGCTCTGGTAAAAGTCAGATTTCTTTGTCTCAGATCTTCCTCTAGCCTTGTTCTTTTTTTGAGAATTTCCTTGTGCTGCCTCAGTTGGATCTCCTTCACTTGACAGGGGGGTGCCCGAGCAGCGACCCTCCCCAGCTCTAGCCAAACTCCTACTTACCTGCCAGGTGAGATACTATGATCAGGAAGGTGCTTCTCCCAGGGCAAGGCTCACCCATTGCACTCTGGGTGTGCTGCTCCTACGATTTCCCCAAATGTGGGACACTTGACTGCATAATTTGTGTTTCCTCTGGTCGGCTACTCGTATAATTCAGATCTCTTTGTCTCAGGTCTCTCTCCAGCCTAGTTTGCTGTCTGTTTCCACTTCTCTTTTCTTGAGCCCCTGCCTTCTATGCCCTTGTGCACTCTCCTGACTTCTCCTGTCTGCTTACTTTGTGCCTTCCAACGCACAATGCAAACTACAGGTAGTGCTGCAGGGCCAACACCCTTTTACTTGCCTTACAGAGCAGCTCTGGAGCTGTTACAGTGCCCAGCTGCTGCAAGAAATCAGCTTGAATGCTTCAGGGGCTGGGGCATAGCCAACATGAGCCCCACACCGAAGGAAGGTGGAGGTGTTTAATGTGAACTAGGGGTCATCCAAGCGCCGCAAAAGGCCGCCATGCCCTGCACACCCCTTTTTTATTTTCATATGCAGACGAGGGTTGAAGCCAACTTTAACCCACTGCTTGGATGACATCACCATATGCAAATCCATCTGCTGCAGGCCTTCCCCCAGGAATGCTTGCACTAGTAGTTGCATTTGGTTTGTTGTTTGGGGGTGCTTCAGTATTAGGCAGCCTTCTGCCCTCCCATGTTCATCTGAAAATATGTGTTCTCCCTGCAGTTGTTGGGCTAGAGCTGGGGAGGGTCGCTGCTCGGGCACCCCCCTGTCAAGTGAAGGAGATCCAACTGAGGCAGCACAATGGAACTCTCGAAAGAAGAACAAGGCTAGAGGAAGATCTGAGACAAAGAAATCTGACTTTTACCAGAGCTGACCAGCGGAAAACACAAACACAGTCCCCCACTACCACAAATAATGCAGGCGACTTTCCCACATTTGGGGAAATCACAGGGGTCAGCATACCCAGAATGCAATGAATGAACCTCACCCTGGGTGAACAATTTTCATGACCATGGTGTCTCCTATGCAAAATAAGTATGATTTGGGATAGGGCTGGGGAGGGCCGCTGCTCAGGCACATCTCTGTCAAGTAAAGGAGATTCAACTGAGGCAGCACAAGGGAACTCTCATCTGGGGACAACAACTGCAGGGAGAACACATATTTTCAGATGAACATGGGAGGGCAGAAGGCTGCCTAATACTGAAGCACCCCCAAACAACAAACCAAATGCAACAACTAGTGCAAGCATTCCTGGGGGAAGGCCTGCAGCAGATGGATTTGCATATGGTGATGTTATCCAAGCAGTGGGTCAAAGTTGGCTTCAACCGTCATCTGCATATGAAAAGAGAAAAGGGGCGTGCAGGGCATGGCGGCCTTTTGCGGTGCTTGGATGACCCCTAGATCGCATTAAACACCCCCACCCTCCTTTGGTGTGGGGCTCATGTTGGCCATGCCCCATCCCATGAAGCATTCAAGCTGATTTCTTGCAGCAGCTGGGCACTGTAACAGCTCCAGAGCTGCTCTGTAAGGCAAGTAAAAGGGTGTGGGCCCTGCAGCACTACCTGTAGTTTGCATTGTGCATTGGAAGGCACAAAGTAAGCAGACGGGAGGAGAAGTCAGGATAGTGCACAAGGGTATAGAAGGGAGGGGCTCAAGAAAAAAGAAGTGGAAACAGACAGCAAACTAGGCTGGAGAGAGACCTGAGACAAAGAGATCTGAATTATACGAGAGCCGACCAGAGGAAACACAAATTATGCAGTCAAGTGTCCCACATTTGGGGAAATCGTAGGAGCAGCACACCCAGAGTGCAATGGGTGAGCCTTGCCCTGGGAGAAGCACCTTCCTGATTATAGTATCTCACCTGGGTGTGCTGCCCCTGCGATTTCCCCAAATGTGGGAAACTTGACTGCATAATTTGTGTTTCCCCTGGTCGGCTCTCATTTAATTCAGATCTCTTTGTCTCAGGTCTCTCTCCAGCCTAGTTTGCTGTCTGTTTCCACTTCTTTTTTCTTGAGCCCCTCCCTTCTATACCCTTGTGGACTATCCTGACTTCTCCTCCTGTCTGCTTACTTTGTGCCTTCCAATGCACAATGCAAACTACAGGTAGTGCTGCAGGGACCACACCCTTTTACTTGCCTTACAGAGCAGCTCTGGAGCTGTTACAGTGCCAAGCTGCTGCAAGAAATCAGCTTGAATGCTTCAGGGGCTGGGGCATGGCCAACATGAGCCCCACACCGAAGGAGGGTGGGGGTGTTTAATGCGAACTAAGGGTCATCCAGGCGCCGCAAAAGGCCGCCATGCCCTGCATACCCCTTTTCTCTTTTCATATGCAGATGAGGGTTCCAGCCAACTTTGGCCCACTGCTTGGATGACATCACTGTATGCAAATCCGTCTTCTGCAGACCTTCCCCCAGGAATGCTTGTACTAGTTGTTGCATTTGGTTTGTTGTTTGGGGGTGCTTCAGTATTAGGCAGCCTTCTGCCCTCCCATGTTCATCTGAAAATATGTGTTCTCCCTGCAGTTGTTGTCCCCAGATGGGAGTTCCCTTGTGCTGCCTCAGTTGAATCTCCTTTACTCTAAAACTTGTAAAACTTAGCAAAAGTGTTTACTAAATAGCTGCTCGGCAAAGTTGCAATGCCGAGACTCCCCGACCAGCTGCCCAGGATGAACCCACCTTTCTAGTAGAATGGGTCTTCACCTAATTCAGTAACGGCAATCCTGCCGTGGAATGAGCATGCTGAATCTTACCACAGATCCAGCGCATAATGGTCTACATGGAAGCAGGACACCCAATCCTGTTGGGAGCATACAGGACAAACAGAGCCTCTGTTTTCCTAATCTGAACCGTTCTGGTGACATAAATTTTCAAAGTTCTGACCACAGCCAGAGACTTTGACTCAACGAAGGTGTCAGTGGCCAAAGGCACCATGTGGAAAGATGAACCACCTTCGGCAGAAATAGTTGACGTGTCCTCAATTCTGCTCTATCTTCATGAAAGATCAAATAAAGGCTCTTGTGATACTGCATGGTTTGTACTGTTTTCCATGTGCTCCCAGATCTTTCAAGCAAGTAGCATGGTCAAGAAAGTTCTGTTTGAAAAGAAACAACATTTACTGTCATTGTTATAGAATTTGGGAGAAAAAACAAGAAGAAATCTGCACTGTTGACGCACTGGACAGAATGAATGAATCATAAAATATAACCTTTATTAAGTATGTATTAAAATTGGATAAATATTAATATTATTATCCCAAACTGCAGTGAAACATAAAGGTTAAAATCACAGAACTAACATACATGTGCATAAGAAGAATAAAGAGATGTGAAAAAAAGGTTTAAAAAGCGTGTCCGTGTGTGATTATTTTTGAAGGCACAACCCTGGCGGGGTTGTTTATATAGATATATATGTTGCTAATAATCACTTTCTAGCGTAATGTTATTAAAAAGCTGTTAGTATCTATGTCGTCAGGTACCACTGGGTCGTATCCTATATACTCCTGTGGGAAACTTGACTGCATAATTTGTGTTTCCCCTGGTCGGCTCTCGTATAATTCAGATCTCTTTGTCTCAGGTCTCTCTCCAGCCTAGTTTGCTGTCTGTTTCCACTTCTCTTTTCTTGAGCCGCTGCCTTCTATACCCTTGTGCACTCTCCTGACTTCTCCTGTCTGCTTACTTTGTGCCTTCCAACGCACAATGCAAACTACAGGTAGTGCTGTAGGGCCCACACCCTTTTACTTGCCTTACAGAGCAGCTCTGGAGCTGTTACAGTGCCCAGCTGCAGCAAGAAATCAGCTTGAATGCTTCAGGGGCTGGGGCATAGCCAACATGAGCCCCACACCGACGGAGGGTGGAGGTGTTTAATGCAAACTAGGGGTCAGCCAAGCGCCGCAAAAGGCCGCCATGCCCTGCATGCCCCTTTTCTCTTTTCATATGCAGACGAGGGTTGAAGCCAACTTTGACCAACTGCTTGGATGACATCACCATATGCAAATCCATCTGCGGCAGGCCTTCCCCCAGGAATGCTTGCACTAGTTGTTGCATTTGGTTTGTTGTTTGGGGGTGCTTCAGTATTAGGCAGCCTTCTGCCCTCCCATGTTCATCTGAAAATATGTGTTCTCCCTGCAGTTGTTGTCCCCAGATGAGAGTTCCCTTGTGCTGCCTCAGTTGAATCTCCTTTACTTGACAGAGATGTGCCTGAGCAGCGGCCCTCCCCTGCCCTATCCCAAGTCATACTTATTTTGCATAGGAGATACCATGGTCATGAAGATTGTTCTCCCAGGGTTAGGTTCATTCATTGCGTTCTGGGTATGCTGACCTCTGTGATTTCCCCAAATGTGGGAAACTCAACTGCATTATTTGTGGTAGTGGGGGACTGTGTTTGTGCTTTCCTCTGGTCAGCTCTGGTAAAAGTCAGATTTCTTTGTCTCAGATCTTCCTCTAGCCTTGTTCTTCTTTCAAGAGTTCCCTTGTGCTGCCTCAGTTGGATCTCCTTCACTTGACAGGGGGGTGCCCGAGCAGCGACCCTCCCCAGCTCTAGCCCAACTCCTACTTACCTGCCAGGTGAGATACTATGATCATGAAGTTGCTTCTCCCAGGGCAAGGCTCACCCATTGCACTCTGGGTGTGCTGCCCCTGCGATTTCCCCAAATGTGGGAAACTTGACTGCATAATTTGTGTTTCCCCTAGTCGGCTCTCATATAATTCAGATCTCTTTGTCTCAGGTCTCTCTCCAGCGTAGTTTGCTGTCTGTTTCCACTTCTTTTTTCTTGAGCCCCTCCCTTCTATACCCTTGTGCACTATCCTGACTTCTCCTCCTGTCTGCTTACTTTGTGCCTTCCGATGCACAATGCAAACTACAGGTAGTGCTGCAGGGCCCACACCCTTTTACTTGCCTTACAGAGCAGCTCTGGAGCTGTTACAGTGCCAAGCTGCTGCAAGAAATCAGCTTGAATGCTTCAGGGGATGGGGCATGGCCAACATGAGCCCCACACCGAAGGAGGGTGGGGGTGTTTAATGCGAACTAAGGGTCATCCAAGCGCCGCAAAAGGCCGCCATGCCCTGCATACCCCTTTTCTCTTTTCATATGCAGATGAGGGTTCCAGCCAACTTTGGTTCACTGCTTGGATGACATCACTGTATGCAAATCCGTCTTCTGCAGACCTTCCCCCAGGAATGCTTGTACTAGTTGTTGCATTTGGTTTGTTGTTTGGGGGTGCTTCAGTATTAGGCAGCCTTCTGCCCTCCCATGTTCATCTGAAAATATGTGTTCTCCCGGCAGTTGTTGTCCCCAGATGAGAGTTCCCTTGTGCTGCCTCAGTTGAATCTCCTTTACTTGACAGAGATGTGCCTGAGCAGCGGCCCTCCCCAGCCCTATCCCAAATCATACTTATTTTGCATAGGAGATACCATGGTCATAAATATTGTTCTCCCAGGGTGAGGTTCATTCATTGCATTCTGGGTATGCTGACCCCTGTGATTTCCCCAAATGTGGGAAACTCAACTGCATTATTTGTGGTAGTGGGGGACTGTGTTTGTGTTTTCCTCTGGTCAGCTCTGGTAAAAGTCAGATTTCTTTGTCTCAGATCTTCCTCTAGCCTTGTTCTTCTTTCGAGAGTTCCATTGTGCTGCCTCAGTTTGATCTCCTTCACTTGACAGGGGGGTACCCGAGCAGCGACCCTCCCCAGCTCTAGCCCAACTCCTACATACCTGCCAGGTGAGATACTATGATCATGAAGGTGCTTCTCCCAGGGCAAGGCTCACCCATTGCACTCTGGGTGTGCTGCCCCTGCGATTTCCCCAAATGTGGGAAACTTGACTGCATAATTTGTGTTTCCCCTAGTCGGCTCTCATATAATTCAGATCTCTTTGTCTCAGGTCTCTCTCCAGCCTAGTTTGCTGTCTGTTTCCACTTCTCTTTTCTTGAGCCGCTGCCTTCTATGCCCTTGTGCACTCTCCTGACTTCTCCTGTCTGCTTACTTTGTGCCTTCCAACGCACAATGCAAACTACAGGTAGTGCTGCAGGGCCCACACCCTTTTACTTGCCTTTCAGAGCAGCTCTGGAGCTGTTACAGTGCCCAGCTGCTGCAAGAAATCAGCTTGAATGCTTCAGGGGCTGGGGCGTAGCCAACATGAGCCCCACACCGACGGAGGGTGGAGGTGTTTAATGCGAACTAAGGGTCATCCAAGCGCCGCAAAAGGCCGCCATGCCCTGCATACCCCTTTTCTCTTTTCATATGCAGATGAGGGTTCCAGCCAACTTTGGCCCACTGCTTGGATGACATCACCGTATGCAAATCCGTCTTCTGCAGAC
>NW_026968937.1:0-5000 GCF_028390025.1 Pseudophryne corroboree
TCATGTGATCTCCCAGCGCCGCCGCATCACCGGCAACATCACCGAATATTCTGGGGTTGGTGACTGTACCAGGAAAGGGGGCTGATGCGGGTTGCAGCCGGGCTTTAGGTGTAAAAGGGATATAAATAATAATCCTATCCAATTGTATCAGCTGCGAAAGGTAAAATCTCTAATCAAGGGTTTTACTGTTCCAATAACTGACGCACTAAATGCTAATAAACGTTGCGTCATATCTCAGGCTCTCCCGGATAAGAGTGTGACAGGTCTACTGTACACACAGGAGAAGGGACAGGTTGTGTGTGTGTGTGTGATATGTACACACAGGAGAAGGGACAGGCGTGTGTGTGTGATATGTACACACAGGAGAAGGGACAGGTTGTGTGTGTGATATGTACACACAGGAGAAGGGACAGGTTGTGTGTGTGTGTGTGTGTGTGTGATATGTACACACAGGAGAAGGGACAGGTTGTGTGTGTGTGATATGTACACACAGGAGAAGGGACAGGTTGTGTGTGTGTGTGTGTGTGTGTGTGTGTGTGTGATATGTACACACAGGAGAAGGGACAGGTTGTGTGTGTGTGATATGTACACACAGGAGAAGGGACAGGTTGTGTGTGTGTGTGTGTGTGTGTGTGTGTGTGTGTGTGTGTGTGTGTGTGTGATATGTACACACAGGAGAAGGGACAGGTTGTGTGTGTGTGATATGTACACACAGGAGAAGGGACAGGTTGTGTGTGTGTGTGTGTGTGTGTGTGTGTGATATGTACACACAGGAGAAGGGACAGGTTGTGTGTGTGTGTGATATGTACACACAGGAGAAGGGACAGGCGTGTGTGTGTGTGATATGTACACACAGGAGAAGGGACAGGAGAAGGGACAGGTGTGTGTGTGTGTGTGTGTGTGTGTGTGTGTGATATGTACACACAGGAGAAGGGACAGGTGTGTGTGTGTGTGTGTGTGTGTGTGATATGTACACACAGGAGAAGGGACAGTCGTGTGTGTGTGTGTGTGTGTGTGTGTGTGTGTGTGTGTGTGTGATATGTACACACAGGAGAAGGGACAGGTGTGTGTGTGTGTGTGTGTGTGTGTGTGTGTGTGTGTGTGTGTGTGATATGTACACACAGGTGAAGGGACAGGTGTGTGTGTGGGTGTGTGTGTGTGATATGTACACACAGGAGAAGGGACAGGTGTGTGTGTGTGTGTGTGTGTGTGTGTGTGTGTGATATGTACACAGGAGAAGGGACAGGGTGTGTGTGTGTGTGTGTGTGTGTGTGTGTGTGTGTGTGTGTGTGTGTGTGTGTGTGTGTGTGTGTGTGTGATATGTACACAGGAGAAGGGACAGGTGTGTGTGTGTGTGTGTGTGTGTGTGTGATATGTACACACAGGAGCAGGAACAGGTTGTGTGTGTGTGTGTGTGTGTGTGTGTGTGTGTGTGTGATATGTACACACAGGAGAAGGGACAGGTGTGTGTGTGTGTGTGTGTGTGTGTGTGTGTGTGTGATATGTACAGACAGGAGAAGGGACAGGTGTGTGTGTGTGTGTGTGTGTGTGTGTGTGTGTGATATGTACACACAGGTGTGTGTGTGTGTGTGTGTGTGTGTGATATGTACACACAGGAGAAGGGACCGGTGTGTGTGTGTGTGTGTGTGTGTGATATGTACATACAGGAGAAGGGACAGGCGTGTGTGTGTGTGTGTGTGTGTGTGTGTGTGTGTGTGTGTGTGTGATATGTACACACAGGAGAAGGGACAGGCGTGTGTGTGTTTGATATGTACACACAGGAGAAGGGACAGGCGTGTTTGTGTGATATGTACACACAGGAGAAGGGACATGGGTGTGTGTGTGTGTGTGTGTGTGATATGTACACACAGGAGAAGGGACAGGTGTGTGTGTGTGTGTGTGTGTGTGTGTGATATGTACACACAGGAGAAGGGACAGGCGTGTGTGTGTGTGTGTGATATGTACACACAGGAGAAGGGTCAGGTGTGTGTGTGTGTGTGTGTGTGTGTGTGTGTGTGTGTGTGATATGTACACACAGGGGAAGGGACAGGTGTGTGTGTGTGTGTGTGTGTGTGTGTGATATGTACACACAGGAGAAGGGACAGGTGTGTGTGTGTGTGTGTGTGTGTGTGTGTGTGTGTGTGATATGTACACACAGGAGAAGGGACAGGTGTGTGTGTGTGTGTGATATGTACAACCAGGAGAAGGGACAGGTGTGTGTGATATGTACAACCAGGAGAAGGGACAGGTGTGTGTGTGTGTGATATGTACACACAGGAGAAGGGACAGGTGTGTGTGTGTGTGTGTGTGTGTGTGTGTGTGTGTGTGTGTGATATGTACACACACACAGGAGAAGGGAGAGGTGTGTGTGTGTGTGTGATATGTACACACAGGAGAAGGGAAAGGCGTGTGTGTGTGTGTGTGTGTGTGTGTGTGTGTTATGTACACACAGGAGAATGGACAGGCGTGTGTGTGTGTGTGTGTGTGTGTGTGTGTGTGTGTGTGATATGTACACACAGGAGAAGGGACAGGCATGTGTGTGTGATATGTACACACAGGAGAAGGGACGTGTGTGTGTGTGTGTGTGTGATATGTACACACAGGAGAAGGGACAGGTGTGTGTGTGTGTGTGTGTGTGATATGTACACACAGGAGAAGGGACAGGCGTGTGTGTGCGATATGTACACACAGGAGAAGGGACAGGTGTGTGTGTGATATGTACACACAGGAGAAGGGACAGGCGTGTGTGTGATATGTACACACAGGAGAAGGAACAGGTGTGTGTGCGTGATATGTACACACAGGAGAAGAGACAGGCGCGTGTGTGTGATATGTACACACAGGAGAAGGGACAGGCGTGTGTGTGTGTGATATGTACACACAGGAGAAGGGACAGGCGTGTGTGTGTGTGTGTGTGTGTGTGTGTGATATGTACACACAGGAGAAGGGACAGGTGTGTGTGTGTGATATGTACACACAGGAGAAGGGACAGGTGTGTGTGTGTGTGTGTGTGTGATATGTACACACAGGAGAAGGGACAGGTGTGTGTGTGTGTGTGTGTGTGTGTGTGTGTGTGTGTGTGTGTGTGTGTGTGTGATATGTACACACAGGAGAAGGGACAGGTGTGTGTGTGTGTGTGTGTGTGTGTGTGTGTGTGTGTGTGTGTGATATGTACACACAGGAGAAGGGACAGGTGTGTGTGTGTGTGTGTGTGTGTGTGTGTGTGTGTGATATGTACACACAGGAGAAGGGACAGGTGTGTGTGTGATATGTACAACCAGGAGAAGGGACAGGTGTGTGTGTGTGTGTGTGTGTGTGTGTGTGTGTGTGTGATATGTACACACAGCAGAAGGGACAGGTGTGTGTGTGTGTGTGTGTGTGTGTGTGTGTGTGTGTGTGTGATATGTACACACAGGAGAAGGGACAGGTGTGTGTGTGTGTGATATGTACACACAGGAGAAGGGAGAGGTGTGTGTGTGTGTGTGTGTGTGTGTGTGTGTGTGTGTGTGTGTGATATGTACACACAGGAGAAGGGACAGGTGTGTGTGTGTGTGTGTGATATGTACACACAGGAGAAGGGACAGGAGTGTGTGTGTGTGTGTGTGTGTGTGTGTGATATGTACACACAGGAGAAGGGACAGGCGTGTGTGTGTGTGTGTGTGTGTGTGTGTGTGATATGTACACACAGGAGAAGGGACAGGCGTGTGTGTGTGTGTGTGTGATATGTACACACAGGAGAAGGGACAGGTGTGTGTGTGATATGTACACACAGGAGAAGGGACAGGTGTGTGTGTGTGCGTGTGATATGTACACACAGGAGAAGGGACAGGCGTGTGTGCGCGATATGTACACACAGGAGAAGGGACAGGCGTGTGTGTGTGATATGTACACACAGGAGAAGGGACAGGCGTGTGTGTGTGATATGTACACACAGGAGAAGGGACAGGTGTGTGTGCGTGTGTGTGTGTGTGTGTGTGTGTGTGTGATATGTACACACAGGAGAAGGGACAGGCGCGTGTGTGTGATATGTACACACAGGAGAAGAGACAGGCGTGTGTGTGTGTGTGATATGTACACACAGGAGAAGGGACAGGCGTGTGTGTGTGTGAGTGATATGCACACACAGGAGAAGGGACAGGTGTGTGTGTGTGTGTGTGTGTGTGTGATATGTACACACAGGAGAAGGGACAGGTGTGTGTGTGTGTGTGTGTGTGTGTGTGTGTGTGTGTGTGTGATATGTACAGACAGGAGAAGGGACAGGTGTGTGTGTGTGTGTGATATGTACACACAGGAGAAGGGACAGACGTGTGTGTGTGTGTGTGTGTGATATGTACAGACAGGAGAAGGGACAGGTGTGTGTGTGTGTGTGTGTGTGTGTGTGTGTGATATGTACACACAAGAGAAGGGACAGGCGTGTGTGTGTGTGTGTGTGTGTGTGTGTGTGTGTGATATGTACACACAGGAGAAGGGACAGGCGTGTGTGTGTGTGTGTGTGATATGTACACACAGGAGAAGGGACAGGTGTGTGTGTGATATGTACACACAGGAGAAGGGACAGGTGTGTGTGTGTGCGTGTGATATGTACACACAGGAGAAGGGACAGGCGTGTGTGCGCGATATGTACACACAGGAGAAGGGACAGGCGTGTGTGTGTGATATGTACACACAGGAGAAGGGACAGGCGTGTGTGTGTGATATGTACACACAGGAGAAGGGACAGGTGTGTGTGCGTGTGTGTGTGTGTGTGTGTGTGTGTGATATGTACACAGGAGAAGGGACAGGCGCGTGTGTGTGATATGTACACACAGGAGAAGAGACAGGCGTGTGTGTGTGTGATATGTACACACAGGAGAAGGGACAGGCGTGTGTGTGTGTGTGATATGTACACACAGGAGAAGGGACAGGTGTGTGTGTGTGTGTGTGTGTGTGTGATATGTACAGACAGGAGAAGGGACAGGTGTGTGTGTGTGTGTGTGTGTGTGTGTATGTGTGTGTGTGAT
>NW_026968937.1:22500-30000 GCF_028390025.1 Pseudophryne corroboree
GACTGGTGTGTGTGTACACATACAGGAGAAGGGACAGGTGTGTGTGTGTGTGATATGTACACACAGGAGAAGGGACAGATGTGTGTGTGTGATATGTACACACAGGAGAAGGGAGAGGTGTGTGTGTGTGTGATATGTACACACAGGAGAAGGGACAGGCGTGTGTGTGTGTGTGTGTGTGTGTGTGTGTGTGTGATATGTACACACAGGAGAAGGGACAGGTGTGTGTGTGTGTGTACACACAGGAGAAGGGACAGGTGTGTGTGTGTGTGTGTGTGTGTGTGTGTGTGTGTGTGTGTGTGTGATATGTACACACAGGAGAAGGGAGAGGTGTGTGTGTGATATGTACACACAGGAGAAGGGACAGGCGTGTGTGTGTGATATGTACACACAGGAGAAGGGACAGGCGTGTGTGTGTGTGTGTGTGTGTGGTATTTACACACAGGAGAAGGGACAGGTGTGTGTGATATGTACACACAGAAGAAGGGACAGGCGTGTGTGTGTGATATGTACACACAGGAGAAGGGACAGGTGTGTGTGTGTGTGTGTGTACACACAGGAGAAGGGACAGGTGTGTGTGTGTGTGTGTGTGTGTGTGTGTGTGTGTGTGTGTGTGTGTGATATGTACACACAGGAGAAGGGAGAGGTGTGTGTGTGATATGTACACACAGGAGAAGGGACAGGCGTGTGTGTGATATGTACACACAGGAGAAGGGAGAGGCGTGTGTGTGTGTGTGTGTGTGTGTGTGTGTGTGTGTGTGTGTGTGATATGTACACACAGGAGAAGGGACAGGCGTGTGTGTGTGATATGTACACACAGGAGAAGGGACAGGTGTGTGTGTGTGTGTGTGTGTGTGTGTGTGTGTGTGTGTGTGTGTGATATGTACACACAGGAGAAGGGACAGGTGTGTGTGTGTGTGTGTGTGTGTGTGTGCGATATGTACACACAGGAGAAGGGACAGGCGTGTGTGTGCGATATGTACACACAGGAGAAGGGACAGGCGTGTGTGTGTGATATGTACACACAGGAGAAGGGACAGGCGTGTGTGTGTGTGTGATATGTACACACAGGAGAAGAGACAGGCGTGTGTGTGATATGCACACACAGGAGAAGGGACAGGTGCGTGTGTGTGTGTGTGATATGTACACACAGGAGAAGGGAGAGGTGTGTGTGTGTGATATGTACACACAGGAGAAGGGACAGGCGCATGTGTGTGATATGTACACACAGGAGAAGGGACAGGTGTGTGTGTGTGTGTGTGTGTGTGTGTGTGTGTGTGTGTGTGTGTGTGTGTGTGTGTGTGTGTGATATGTACACACAGGAGAAGGGACAGGTGTGTGTGTGTGTGTGTGTGTGATATGTACACACAGGAGAAGGGACAGGTGTGTGTGTGTGTGTGATATGTACACACAGGAGAAGGGACAGGTGTGTGTGTGTGTGTGTGTGTGTGTGTGTGTGTGTGTGTGTGTGTGTGATATGTACACACAGGAGAAGGGACGTGTGTGTGTGTGTGTGTGTGTGTGTGTGATATGTACAACCAGGAGAAGAAACAGGTGTGTGTGTGTGTGATATGTACACACAGGAGAAGGGACTGTTGTGTGTGTGTGTGTGTGTGTGTGTGTGTGTGTGTGTGTGTGTGTGTACACATACAGGAGAAGGGACAGGTGTGTGTGTGTGTGTGTGATATGTACACACAGGAGAAGGGACAGGCGTGTGTGTGTGATATGTACACACAGGAGAAGGGACAGGTGTGTGTGTGTACACACAGGAGAAGGGACAGGTGTGTGTGTGTGTGTGTGTGTGTGTGTGTGTGTGTGTGTGTGTGTGTGATATGTACACACAGGAGAAGGGAGAGGTGTGTGTGTGATATGTACACACAGGAGAAGGGACAGGCGTGTGTGTGATATGTACACACAGGAGAAGGGACAGGCGTGTGTGTGTGATATGTACACACAGGAGAAGGGACAGGCGTGTGTGTGTGTGTGATATGTACACACAGGAGAAGAGACAGGCGTGTGTGTGATATGCACACACAGGAGAAGGGACAGGTGCGTGTGTGTGATATGTACACACAGGAGAAGGGACAGGTGTGTGTGTGTGTGTGTGTGTGTGATATGTACACACAGGAGAAGGGACAGGCGTGTGTGTGTGTGATATGTACACACAGGAGAAGGGACAGGCGTGTGTGTGTGTGTGATATGTACACACAGGAGAAGAGACAGGCGTGTGTGTGATATGCACACACAGGAGAAGGGACAGGCGCATGTGTGTGATATGTACACACAGGAGAAGGGACAGGTGTGTGTGTGTGTGTGTGTGTGTGATATGTACACACAGGAGAAGGGACAGGCGTGTGTGTGTGTGTGTGTGTGTGTGTGTGTGTGATATGTACACACAGGAGAAGGGACAGGTGTGTGTGTGTGTGTGTGTGTGTGTGTGTGATATGTACACACAGGAGAAGGGACAGGTGTGTGTGTGTGTGTGTGTGTGTGTGTGTGTGTGTGTGTGTGTGTGTGTGTGTGATATGTACACACAGGAGAAGGGACAGGTGTGTGTGTGTGTGTGTGTGTGTGTGTGTGTGTGTGTGTGTGTGTGTGCGATATGTACACACAGGAGAAGGGACAGGCGTGTGTGTGCGATATGTACACACAGGAGAAGGGACAGGCGTGTGTGTGTGATATGTACACACAGGAGAAGGGACAGGTGTGTGTGTGTGTGTGATATGTACACACAGGAGAAGAGACAGGCGTGTGTGTGATATGCACACACAGGAGAAGGGACAGGTGCGTGTGTGTGTGTGTGTGTGTGTGATATGTACACACAGGAGAAGGGAGAGGTGTGTGTGTGATATGTACACACAGGAGAAGGGACAGGCGCATGTGTGTGATATGTACACACAGGAGAAGGGACAGGTGTGTGTGTGTGTGTGTGTGTGTGTGTGTGTGATATGTACACACAGGAGAAGGGACAGGCGTGTGTGTGTGTGTGATATGTACACACAGGAGAAGGGACAGGTGTGTGTGTGTGTGTGTGTGTGTGTGTGTGATATGTACACACAGGAGAAGGGACAGGTGTGTGTGTGTGTGTGTGTGTGTGTGTGTGTGTGTGTGTGTGTGTGTGTGTGTGATATGTACACACAGGAGAAGGGACAGGTGTGTGTGTGATATGTACACACAGGAGAAGGGACGTGTGTGTGTGTGTGTGTGTGTGTGTGTGTGTGTGTGTGATATGTACAACCAGGAGAAGAAACAGGTGTGTGTGTGTGTGTGATATGTACACACAGGAGAAGGGACTGGTGTGTGTGTGTGTGTGTACACATACAGGAGAAGGGACAGGTGTGTGTGTGTGATATGTACACACAGGAGAAGGGACAGGCGTGTGTGTGTGATATGTACACACAGGAGAAGGGACAGGTGTGTGTGTGTACACACAGGAGAAGGGACAGGTGTGTGTGTGTGTGTGTGTGTGTGTGATATGTACACACAGGAGAAGGGAGAGGTGTGTGTGTGATATGTACACACAGGAGAAGGGACAGGCGTGTGTGTGTGATATGTACACACAGGAGAAGGGACAGGCGTGTGTGTGTGTGTGTGTGTGATATGCACACACAGGAGAAGGGACAGGTGCGTGTGCGTGTGTGTGTGATATGTACACACAGGAGAAGGGAGAGGTGTGTGTGTGATATGTACACACAGGAGAAGGGACAGGCGCATATGTGTGATATGTACACACAGGAGAAGGGACAGGTGTGTGTGTGTGTGTGTGTGTGTGATATGTACACACAGGAGAAGGGACAGGCGTGTGTGTGTGTGTGTGTGTGTGATATGTACACACAGGAGAAGGGACAGGTGTGTGTGTGTGTGTGTGTGTGTGTGTGTGTGTGATATGCACACACAGGAGAAGGGACAGGTGTGTGTGTGTGTGTGTGTGTGTGTGTGTGTGTGTGTGTGTGTGTGATATGTACACACAGGAGAAGGGACAGGTGTGTGTGTGTGTGTGTGTGTGTGTGATATGTACACACAGGAGAAGGGACAGGTTGTGTGTGTGTGATATGTACACACAGGAGAAAGGACAGGTTGTGTGTGTGTGTGTGTGTGTGTGTGTGTGTGTGATATGTACACACAGGAGAAGGGACAGGTTGTGTGTGTGTGATATGTACACACAGGAGAAGGGACAGGTTGTGTGTGTGTGTGTGTGTGTGTGTGTGTGTGTGTGTGTGTGTGTGTGATATGTACACACAGGAGAAGGGACAGGTTGTGTGTGTGTGTGATATGTACACACAGGAGAAGGGACAGGCGTGTGTGTGTGATATGTACACACAGGAGAAGGGACAGGAGAAGGGACAGGTGTGTGTGTGTGTGTGTGTGTGTGTGTGTGTGTGTGTGTGTGTGTGTGTGATATGTACACACAGGAGAAGGGACAGGTGTGTGTGTGATATGTACACACAGGAGAAGGGACAGTCGTGTGTGTGTGTGTGTGTGTGTGATATGTACACACAGGAGAAGGGACAGGTGTGTGTGTGTGTGATATGTACACACAGGTGAAGGGACAGGTGTGTGTGTGTGGGTGTGTGTGTGTGATATGTACACACAGGAGAAGGGACAGGTGTGTGTGTGTGTGTGTGTGTGTGTGTGTGTGATATGTACACAGGAGAAGGGACAGGGTGTGTGTGTGTGTGTGTGTGTGTGTGTGTGTGTGTGTGATATGTACACAGGAGAAGGGACAGGTGTGTGTGTGTGTGTGTGTGTGTGTGTGATATGTACACACAGGAGCAGGGACAGGTTGTGTGTGTGTGTGTGTGTGTGTGTGTGTGTGTGTGTGTGTGATATGTACACACAGGAGAAGGGACAGGTGTGTGTGTGTGTGTGTGTGTGTGTGTGTGTGTGTGTGTGTGATATGTACAGACAGGAGAAGGGACAGGTGTGTGTGTGTGTGTGTGTGATATGTACACACAGGAGAAGGGACCGGTGTGTGTGTGTGTGTGTGTGTGTGTGTGTGTGTGTGTGTGTGTGTGTGTGTGTGTGATATGTACATACAGGAGAAGGGACAGGCGTGTGTGTGTGTGTGTGTGTGTGTGTGTGTGTGTGTGATATGTACACACAGGAGAAGGGACAGGCGTGTGTGTGTTTGATATGTACACACAGGAGAAGGGACAGGCGTGTTTGTGTGATATGTACACACAGGAGAAGGGACATGGGTGTGTGTGTGTGTGTGATATGTACACACAGGAGAAGGGACAGGTGTGTGTGTGTGTGTGTGTGTGTGATATGTACACACAGGAGAAGGGACAGGCGTGTGTGTGTGTGATATGTACACACAGGAGAAGGGTCAGGTGTGTGTGTGTGTGTGTGTGTGTGATATGTACACACAGGGGAAGGGACAGGTGTGTGTGTGTGTGTGTGTGTGTGTGTGTGTGATATGTACACACAGGAGAAGGGACAGGTGTGTGTGTGTGTGTGTGTGTGTGTGTGTGTGTGTGTGTGTGTGTGATATGTACACACAGGAGAAGGGACAGGTGTGTGTGTGTGTGTGATATGTACAACCAGGAGAAGGGACAGGTGTGTGTGATATGTACAACCAGGAGAAGGGACAGGTGTGTGTGTGTGATATGTACACACAGGAGAAGGGACAGGTGTGTGTGTGTGTGTGTGTGTGTGTGTGTGTGTGTGTGTGTGTGTGATATGTACACACACACAGGAGAAGGGAGAGGTGTGTGTGTGATATGTACACACAGGAGAAGGGAAAGGCGTGTGTGTGTGTGTGTGTGTGTGTGTGTGTTATGTACACACAGGAGAATGGACAGGCGTGTGTGTGTGTGTGTGTGTGTGTGTGTGATATGTACACACAGGAGAAGGGACAGGCATGTGTGTGTGATATGTACACACAGGAGAAGGGACGTGTGTGTGTGTGTGTGTGTGTGATATGTACACACAGGAGAAGGGACAGGTGTGTGTGTGTGTGTGTGATATGTACACACAGGAGAAGGGACAGGCGTGTGTGTGCGATATGTACACACAGGAGAAGGGACAGGTGTGTGTGTGATATGTACACACAGGAGAAGGGACAGGCGTGTGTGTGATATGTACACACAGGAGAAGGAACAGGTGTGTGTGCGTGATATGTACACACAGGAGAAGAGACAGGCGCGTGTGTGTGATATGTACACACAGGAGAAGGGACAGGCGTGTGTGTGTGTGATATGTACACACAGGAGAAGGGACAGGCGTGTGTGTGTGGTGTGTGTGTGTGTGTGTGTGTGTGTGTGATATGTACACACAGGAGAAGGGACAGGTGTGTGTGTGTGTGTGTGATATGTACACACAGGAGAAGGGACAGGTGTGTGTGTGTGTGTGTGTGTGTGTGTGTGATATGTACACACAGGAGAAGGGACAGGTGTGTGTGTGTGTGTGTGTGTGTGTGTGTGTGTGTGTGTGTGATATGTACACACAGGAGAAGGGACAGGTGTGTGTGTGTGTGTGTGTGTGTGTGTGATATGTACACACAGGAGAAGGGACAGGTGTGTGTGTGTGTGTGTGTGTGTGTGTGTGTGTGTGATATGTACACACAGGAGAAGGGACAGGTGTGTGTGTGATATGTACAACCAGGAGAAGGGACAGGTGTGTGTGTGTGTGTGTGTGTGTGTGTGTGTGTGTGTGTGTGTGTGTGTGTGTGATATGTACACACAGCAGAAGGGACAGGTGTGTGTGTGTGTGTGTGTGTGTGTGTGTGTGTGTGTGATATGTACACACAGGAGAAGGGACAGGTGTGTGTGTGTGTGATATGTACACACAGGAGAAGGGAGAGGTGTGTGTGTGTGTGTGTGTGTGTGTGTGTGTGTGTGTGTGTGTGTGTGTGTGTGTGTGTGTGATATGTACACACAGGAGAAGGGACAGGTGTGTGTGTGTGTGTGTGTGTGTGTGTGTGTGTGTGTGTGTGTGTGTGATATGTACACACAGGAGAAGGGACAGGAGTGTGTGTGTGTGTGTGTGTGTGTGTGTGTGATATGTACACACAGGAGAAGGGACAGGCGTGTGTGTGTGTGTGTGTGTGTGTGTGTGATATGTACACACAGGAGAAGGGACAGGCGTGTGTGTGTGTGTGATATGTACACACAGGAGAAGGGACAGGTGTGTGTGTGATATGTACACACAGGAGAAGGGACAGGTGTGTGTGTGTGCGTGTGATATGTACACACAGGAGAAGGGACAGGCGTGTGTGCGCGATATGTACACACAGGAGAAGGGACAGGCGTGTGTGTGTGATATGTACACACAGGAGAAGGGACAGGCGTGTGTGTGTGATATGTACACACAGGAGAAGGGACAGGTGTGTGTGTGTGTGTGTGATATGTACACACAGGAGAAGGGACAGGCGCGTGTGTGTGATATGTACACACAGGAGAAGAGACAGGCGTGTGTGTGTGTGTGTGATATGTACACACAGGAGAAGGGACAGGCGTGTGTGTGTGTGAGTGATATGCACACACAGGAGAAGGGACA
>NW_026968937.1:47500-52500 GCF_028390025.1 Pseudophryne corroboree
AAGGGACAGGTGTGTGTGTGTGATATGTACACACAGGAGAAGAGACAGGTGTGTGTGCGATATGTACACACAGGAGAAGGGACAGGCATGTGTGTGTGATATGTACACACAGGAGAAGGGACAGGCGTGTGTGTGTGATATGTACACACAGGAGAAGAGACAGGCGTGTGTGTGTGATATGTACACACAGGAGAAGGGACAGGTGTGTGTGTGTGATATGTACAACCAGGAGAAGGGACAGGTGTGTGTGATATGTACAACCAGGAGAAGGGACAGGTGTGTGTGTGATATGTACACACAGGAGAAGGGACAGGTGTGTGTGTGTGTGTGTGTGTGTGTGTGTGTGTGTGTGTGTGTGTGTGTGTGTGTGTGATATGTACACACACACAGGAGAAGGGAGAGGTGTGTGTGTGTGATATGTGTACACAGGAGAAGGGAAAGGTGTGTGTGTGTGTGTGTGTGTGTGTGATATGTACACACAGGAGAATGGACAGGCGTGTGTGTGTGTGTGATATGTACACACAGGAGAAGGGACAGGCATGTGTGTGTGATATGTACACACAGGAGAAGGGACGTGTGTGTGTGTGTGTGTGATATGTACACACAGGAGAAGGGACAGGTGTGTGTGTGTGATATGTACACACAGGAGAAGGGACAGGCGTGTGTGTGCGATATGTACACACAGGAGAAGGGACAGGTGTGTGTGTGATATGTACACACAGGAGAAGGGACAGGCGTGTGTGTGATATGTACACACAGGAGAAGGAACAGGTGTGTGTGCGTGATATGTACACACAGGAGAAGGGACAGGCGCGTGTGTGTGATATGTACACACAGGAGAAGGGACAGGCGTGTGTGTGTGATATGTACACACAGGAGAAGGGACAGGCGTGTGTGTGTGTGTGTGTGTGTGTGTGTGTGATATGTACACACAGGAGAAGGGACAGGTGTGTGTGTGTGATATGTACACACAGGAGAAGGGACAGGTGTGTGTGTGTGTGTGTGTGTGTGTGTGTGTGTGTGTGATGTTGTACACACAGGAGAAGGGACAGGTGTGTGTGTGATATGTACACACAGGAGAAGGGACAGGTGTGTGTGTGTGTGTGTGTGTGTGTGTGTGTGTGATATGTACACACAGGAGAAGGGACAGGTGTGTGTGTGTGTGTGTGTGATATGTACACACAGGAGAAGGGACAGGTGTGTGTGTGTGTGTGTGTGTGTGTGTGTGTGTGTGATATGTACACACAGGAGAAGGGACAGGTGTGTGTGTGTGTGTGTGTGATATGTACAACCAGGAGAAGGGACAGGTGTGTGTGTGTGTGTGATATGTACAACCAGGAGAAGGGACAGGTGTGTGTGTGTGTGTGTGTGTGTGTGTGTGTGTGTGTGTGTGTGTGTGTGTGTGTGTGATATGTACACACAGGAGAAGGGACAGGTGTGTGTGTGTGTGTGTGTGTGTGTGTGTGTGTGTGTGTGTGTGTGTGTGATATGTACACACAGGAGAAGGGAGAGGTGTGTGTGTGTGTGTGTGTGTGTGTGTGTGTGTGTGTGATATGTACACACAGGAGAAGGGACAGGTGTGTGTGTGTGTTTGTGTGTGGGTGTGTGTGATATGTACACACAGGAGAAGGGACAGGTGTGTGTGTGTGTGTGTGTGTGTGTGTGTGTGTGTGTGTGTGTGTGATATGTACACACAGGAGAAGGGACAGGCGTGTGTGTGTGTGTGTGTGTGTGTGTGTGTGTGTGATATGTACACACAGGAGAAGGGACAGGCGTGTGTGTGTGATATGTACACACAGGAGAAGGGACAGGTGTGTGTGCGTGTGTGTGTGTGATATGTACACACAGGAGAAGGGACAGGCGCGTGTGTGTGATATGTACACACAGGAGAAGAGACAGGCGTGTGTGTGTGTGATATGTACACACAGGAGAAGGGACAGGCGTGTGTGTGTGTGTGTGTGTGATATGCACACACAGGAGAAGGGACAGGTGTGTGTGTGTGTGTGTGTGTGTGTGTGTGTGTGTGTGTGTGTGATATGTACACACAGGAGAAGGGACAGGTGTGTATGTGTGTGTGTGTGATATGTACAGACAGGAGAAGGGACAGGTGTGTGTGTGTGTGTGTGTGTGTATGTGTGATATGTACACACAGGAGAAGGGACAGACGTGTGTGTGTGATATGTACAGACAGGAGAAGGGACAGGTGTGTGTGTGTGTGTGTGTGATATGTACACACAGGAGAAGGGACAGGCGTGTGTGTGTGTGTGTGTGTGTGTGTGTGTGTGATATGTACACACAGGAGAAGGGACAGGTGTGTGTGTGATATGTACACACAGGAGAAGGGACAGGTGTGTGTGTGTGCGTGTGATATGTACACACAGGAGAAGGGACAGGCGTGTGTGCGCGATATGTACACACAGGAGAAGGGACAGGCGTGTGTGTGTGATATGTACACACAGGAGAAGGGACAGGCGTGTGTGTGTGATATGTACACACAGGAGAAGGGACAGGTGTGTGTGCGTGTGTGTGTGTGTGTGTGATATGTACACACAGGAGAAGGGACAGGCGCGTGTGGGTGATATGTACACACAGGAGAAGAGACAGGCGTGTGTGTGTGTGTGATATGTACACACAGGAGAAGGGACAGGTGTGTGTGTGTGTGTGTGTGTGTGTGATATGTACACACAGGAGAAGGGACAGGTGTGTATGTGTGTGTGTGTGATATGTACAGACAGGAGAAGGGACAGGCGTGTGTGTGTGTGTGTGTGTGTGTGTGTGTGTGTGTATGTGTGTGTGTGATATGTACACACAGGAGAAGGGACAGGCGTGTGTGTGATATGTACAGACAGGAGAAGGGACAGGTGTGTGTGTGTGTGTGTGTGATATGTACACACAGGAGAAGGGACCGGGGTGCGCGTGTGTGTGTGTGTGTGTGTGTGTGTGTGATATGTACATACAGGAGAAGGGACAGGCGTGTGTGTGTGTGATATGTACACACAGGAGAAGGGACAGGCGTGTGTGTGTGTGTGTGTGATATGTACACACAGGAGAAGGGACAGGCGTGTTTGTGTGATATGTACACACAGGAGAAGGGACATGGGTGTGTGTGTGTGATATGTACACACAGGAGAAGGGACAGGTGTGTGTGTGTGTGTGTGTGTGTGTGTGTGTGTGTGTGTGTGTGATATGTACACACGGGAAGGGACAGGTGTGTGTGTGTGTGTGTGTGTGTGATATGTACACACAGGAGAAGGGACAGGTGTGTGTGTGTGTGTGTGTGTGTGTGTGTGTGTGTGTGTGTGTGTGTGTGATATGTACACACAGGAGAAGGGACAGGTGTGTGTGTGTGTGTGATATGTACAACCAGGAGAAGGGACAGGTGTGTGTGATATGTACAACCATGAGAAGGGACAGGTGTGTGTGTGTGTGTGTGTGTGTGTGTGTGTGTGTGTGTGTGTGTGTGTGTGTGATATGTACACACAGGAGAAGGGACAGGTGTGTGTGTGTACACACATGAGAAGGGAGAGGTGTGTGTGTGTGTGTGTGTGTGTGTGTGTGTGTGTGTGTGATATGTACACACAGGAGAAGGGACAGGCGTGTGTGTGTGTGTGTGTGTGTGTTATATGTACACACAGGAGAAGGGACAGGTGTGTGTGTGTGTGTGTGTGTGTGTGTGATATGTACACACAGGAGAAGGGACAGGCGTGTGTGTGCGATATGTACACACAGGAGAAGGGACAGGTGTGTGTGTGATATGTACACACAGGAGAAGGGACAGGCGTGTGTGTGATATGTACACACAGGAGAAGGAACAGGTGTGTGTGCGTGATATGTACACACAGGAGAAGGGACAGGCGCGTGTGTGTGATATGTACACACAGGAGAAGGGACAGGCGTGTGTGTGTGTGATATGTACACACAGGAGAAGGGACAGGCGTGTGTGTGTGTGTGTGTGTGTGTGTGTGTGATATGTACACACAGGAGAAGGGACAGGTGTGTGTGTGTGATATGTACACACAGGAGAAGGGACAGGTGTGTGTGTGTGTGTGTGTGTGTGTGTGTGTGTGTGTGTGTGTGTGTGTGTGTGATATGTACACACAGGAGAAGGGACAGGTTGTGTGTGTGTGTGTGTGTGTGTGTGTGTGTGTGTGTGTGTGTGTGTGTGTGTGATATGTACACACAGGAGAAGGGACAGGTGTGTGTGTGTGTGTGTGTGTGTGTGTGTGTGTGTGATATGTACACACAGCAGAAGGGACAGGTGTGTGTGTGTGTGTGTGTGTGTGATATGTACACACAGGAGAAGGGACAGGTGTGTGTGTGTGTGTGTGTGATATGTACACACAGGAGAAGGGAGAGGTGTGTGTGTGTGTGTGTGTGTGTGTGTGTGTGTGTGTGTGTGATATGTACACACAGGAGAAGGGACAGGTGTGTGTGTGTGTGTGTGTGTGTGTGTGATATGTACACACAGGAGAAGGGACAGGAGTGTGTGTGTGTGTGTGTGTGTGTGTGTGTGTGTGTGATATGTACACACAGGAGAAGGGACAGGCGTGTGTGTGTGTGTGATATGTACACACAGGAGAAGGGACAGGCGTGTGTGTGTGTGTGTGTGTGTGTGATATGTACACACAGGAGAAGGGACAGGTGTGTGTGTGATATGTACACACAGGAGAAGGGACAGGTGTGTGTGTGTGTGCGTGTGATATGTACACACAGGAGAAGGGACAGGCGTGTGTGCGCGATATGTACACACAGGAGAAGGGACAGGCGTGTGTGTGTGATATGTACACACAGGAGAAGGGACAGGCGTGTGTGTGTGATATGTACACACAGGAGAAGGGACAGGTGTGTGTGCGTGTGTGTGTGTGTGTGTGTGATATGTACACACAGGAGAAGGGACAGGCGCGTGTGTGTGATATGTACACACAGGAGAAGAGACAGGCGTGTGTGTGTGTGATATGTACACACAGGAGAAGGGACAGGCGTGTGTGTGTGTGTGTGAT
>NW_026968938.1:0-61827 GCF_028390025.1 Pseudophryne corroboree
TGTACCTTTGCATTTTTCTCCCAAACGAAAGAAACTAGAATGAAAATTTTAAAGCCTCCTGTTAGTGCTTCATCTACACGTTATAGCCCTGAATTTTCCAATGCCTATCTCTTTGCAAAAGAGAGATATCGGCAAGGAAAAGCTGCATTGCACCTTTGCATTTTTCTCCCAAACGAAGGACACTAGAATGAAAATTTTAAAGCCTCCTGTTAGTGCTTCATCTACACGTTATAGCCCTGAATTTTCCAATGCCTATCTCTTTGCAAAAGAGAGATATCGGCAAGGAAAAGCTGTATTGTACCTTTGCATTTTTCTCCCAAACGAAAGACACAAGAATGAAAATTTTAAAGCCTCCTGTTAGTGCTTCATCTACACGTTATAGCCCTGAATTTTCCAATGCCTATCTCTTTGCAAAAGAGAGATATCGGCAAGGAAAAGCTGTATTGTACCTTTGCATTTTTCTCCCAAACGAAGGACACTAGAAAGAAAATTTTAAAGCCTCCTGTTAGGCCATCATCTACACGGCATAGCCCTGAATTTTCCAATGCCTATCTCTTTGCAAAAGAGAGATATCGGCAAGGAAAAGCTGCAATGTAGCTTTGCATTTTTCTCCCAAACGAAGGACAATAGAATGAAAATTTTAAAGCCTCCTGTTAGTGCTTCGTCTACACGTTATAGCCCTGAATTTTCCAATGCCTATCTCTTTGCAAAAGAGAGATATCGGCAAGGAAAAGCTGCAATGTACCTTTGCATTTTTCTCCCAAACGAAGGACACTAGAAAGAAAATTTTAAAGCCTCCTGTTAGGCAATCATCTACACGGCATAGCCCTGAATTTTCCAATGCCTATCTCTTTGCAAAAGAGAGATATCGGCAAGGAAAAGCTGCAATGTACCTTTGCATTTTTCTCCCAAACGAAGGACACTAGAAAGAAAATTTTAAAGCCTCCTGTTAGGCCATCATCTACACGGCATAGCCCTGAATTTTCCAATGCCTATCTCTTTGCAAAAGAGAGATATTGGCAAGGAAAAGCTGTATTGTACCTTTGCATTTTTCTCCCAAACGAAGGACACTAGAAAGAAAATTTTAAAGCCTCCTGTTAGGACATCATCTACACTGCATAGCCCTGAATTTTCCAATGCCTATCTCTTTGCAAAAGAGAGATATCGGCAAGGAAAAGCTGCAATGTACCTTTGCATTTTTCTCCCAAACGAAGGACACTAGAAAGAAAATTTTAAAGCCTCCTGTTAGGCCATCATCTACACGGCATAGCCCTGAATTTTCCAATGCCTATCTCTTTGCAAAAGAGAGATATTGGCAAGGAAAAGCTGTATTGAACCTTTGCATTTTTCTCCCAAACGAAGGACACTAGAATTAAAATTTTAAAGCCTCCTGTTAGTGCTTCATCTACACGTTATAGCCCTGAATTTTCCAATGCCTATCTCTTTGCAAAAGAGAGATATCGGCAAGGAAAAGCTGTATTGTACCTTTGCATTTTTCTCCCAAACGAAAGAAACTAGAATGAAAATTTTAAAGCCTCCTGTTAGTGCTTCATCTACACGTTATAGCCCTGAATTTTCCAATGCCTATCTCTTTGCAAAAGAGAGATATCGGCAAGGAAAAGCTGCATTGTACCTTTGCATTTTTCTCCCAAACGAAGGACACTAGAATGACAATTTTAAAGCCTCCTGTTAGTGCTTCATCTACACGTTATAGCCCTGAATTTTCCAATGCCTATCTCTTTGCAAAAGAGAGATATCGGCAAGGAAAAGCTGCATTGTACCTTTGCATTTTTCTCCCAAACGAAGGACGCTAGAATGAAAATTTTAAAGCCTCCTGTTAGTGCTTCATCTACACGTTATAGCCCTGAATTTTCCAATGCCTATCTCTTTGCAAAAGAGAGATATCGGCAAGGAAAAGCTGCATTGTACCTTTGCATTTTTCTCCCAAACGAAGGACACTAGAATGAAAATTTTAAAGCCTCCTGTTAGTGCTTCATCTACACGTTATAGCCCTGAATTTTCCAATGCCTATCTCTTTGCAAAAGAGAGATATCGGCAAGGAAAAGCTGTATTGTACCTTTGCATTTTTCTCCCAAACGAAAGACACTAGAATGAAAATTTTAAAGCCTCCTGTTAGTGCTTCATCTACACGTCATAGCCCTGAATTTTCCAATGCCTATCTCTTTGCAAAAGAGAGATATCGGCAAGGAAAAGCTGCAATGTACCTTTGCATTTTTCTCCCAAACGAAGGACAATAGAATGAAAATTTTAAAGCCTCCTGTTAATGCTTCGTCTACACGTTATAGCCCTGAATTTTCCATTGCCTATCTCTTTGCAAAAGAGAGATATCGGCAAGGAAAAGCTGCAATGTACCTTTGCATTTTTCTCCCAAACGAAGGACACTAGAAAGAAAATTTTAAAGCCTCCTGTTAGGCCATCATCTACACGGCATAGCCCTGAATTTTCCAATGCCTATCTCTTTGCAAAAGAGAGATATTGGCAAGGAAAAGCTGTATTGAACCTTTGCATTTTTCTCCCAAACGAAGGACACTAGAATTAAAATTTTACAGCCTCCTGTTAGTGCTTCATCTACACGTTATAGCCCTGAATTTTCCAATGCCTATCTCTTTGCAAAAGAGAGATATCGGCAAGGAAAAGCTGTATTGTACCTTTGCATTTTTCTCCCAAACGAAGGACACTAGAATGAAAATTTTAAAGCCTCCTGTTAGTGCTTCATCTACACGTTATAGCCCTGAATTTTCCAATGCCTATCTCTTTGCAAAAGAGAGATATCGGCAAGGAAAAGCTGTATTGTACCTTTGCATTTTTCTCCCAAACGAAAGACACAAGAATGAAAATTTTAAAGCCTCCTGTTAGTGCTTCATCTACACGTTATAGCCCGGAATTTTCCAATGCCTATCTCTTTGCAAAAGAGAGATATCGGCAAGGAAAAGCTGTATTGTACCTTTGCATTTTTCTCCCAAACGAAGGACACTAGAAAGAAAATTTTAAAGCCTCCTGTTAGGCCATCATCTACACGGCATAGCCCTGAATTTTCCAATGCCTATCTCTTTGCAAAAGAGAGATATCGGCAAGGAAAAGCTGCAATGTACCTTTGCATTTTTCTCCCAAACGAAGGACACTAGAAAGAAAATTTTAAAGCCTCCTGTTAGGCAATCATCTACACGGCATAGCCCTGAATTTTCCAATGCCTATCTCTTTGAAAAAGAGAGATATCGGCAAGGAAAAGCTGCAATGTACCTTTGCATTTTTCTCCCAAACGAAGGACACTAGAAAGAAAATTTTAAAGCCTCCTGTTAGGCCATCATCTACACGGCATAGCCCTGAATTTTCCAATGCCTATCTCTTTGCAAAAGAGAGATATTGGCAAGGAAAAGCTGTATTGTACCTTTGCATTTTTCTCCCAAACGAAGGACACTAGAAAGAAAATTTTAAAGCCTCCTGTTAGGACATCATCTACACTGCATAGCCCTGAATTTTCCAATGCCTATCTCTTTGCAAAAGAGAGATATCGGCAAGGAAAAGCTGCAATGTACCTTTGCATTTTTCTCCCAAACGAAGGACACTAGAAAGAAAATTTTAAAGCCTCCTGTTAGGCCATCATCTACACGGCATAGCCCTGAATTTTCCAATGCCTATCTCTTTGCAAAAGAGAGATATTGGCAAGGAAAAGCTGTATTGAACCTTTGCATTTTTCTCCCAAACGAAGGACACTAGAATTAAAATTTTAAAGCCTCCTGTTAGTGCTTCATCTACACGTTATAGCCCTGAATTTTCCAATGCCTATCTCTTTGCAAAAGAGAGATATCGGCAAGGAAAAGCTGTATTGTACCTTTGCATTTTTCTCCCAAACGAAAGAAACTAGAATGAAAATTTTAAAGCCTCCTGTTAGTGCTTCATCTACACGTTATAGCCCTGAATTTTCCAATGCCTATCTCTTTGCAAAAGAGAGATATCGGCAAGGAAAAGCTGCATTGTACCTTTGCATTTTTCTCCCAAACGAAGGACACTAGAATGACAATTTTAAAGCCTCCTGTTAGTGCTTCATCTACACGTTATAGCCCTGAATTTTCCAATGCCTATCTCTTTGCAAAAGAGAGATATCGGCAAGGAAAAGCTGCATTGTACCTTTGCATTTTTCTCCCAAACGAAGGACGCTAGAATGAAAATTTTAAAGCCTCCTGTTAGTGCTTCATCTACACGTTATAGCCCTGAATTTTCCAATGCCTATCTCTTTGCAAAAGAGAGATATCGGCAAGGAAAAGCTGCATTGTACCTTTGCATTTTTCTCCCAAACGAAGGACACTAGAATGAAAATTTTAAAGCCTCCTGTTAGTGCTTCATCTACACGTTATAGCCCTGAATTTTCCAATGCCTATCTCTTTGCAAAAGAGAGATATCGGCAAGGAAAAGCTGTATTGTACCTTTGCATTTTTCTCCCAAACGAAAGACACTAGAATGAAAATTTTAAAGCCTCCTGTTAGTGCTTCATCTACACGTCATAGCCCTGAATTTTCCAATGCCTATCTCTTTGCAAAAGAGAGATATCGGCAAGGAAAAGCTGCAATGTACCTTTGCATTTTTCTCCCAAACGAAGGACAATAGAATGAAAATTTTAAAGCCTCCTGTTAGTGCTTCGTCTACACGTTATAGCCCTGAATTTTCCATTGCCTATCTCTTTGCAAAAGAGAGATATCGGCAAGGAAAAGCTGCAATGTACCTTTGCATTTTTCTCCCAAACGAAGGACACTAGAAAGAAAATTTTAAAGCCTCCTGTTAGGCCATCAACTACACGGCATAGCCCTGAATTTTCCAATGCCTATCTCTTTGCAAAAGAGAGATATTGGCAAGGAAAAGCTGTATTGAACCTTTGCATTTTTCTCCCAAACGAAGGACACTAGAATTAAAATTTTACAGCCTCCTGTTAGTGCTTCATCTACACGTTATAGCCCTGAATTTTCCAATGCCTATCTCTTTGCAAAAGAGAGATATCGGCAAGGAAAAGCTGTATTGTACCTTTGCATTTTTCTCCCAAACGAAAGACACAAGAATGAAAATTTTAAAGCCTCCTGTTAGTGCTTCATCTACACGTTATAGCCCGGAATTTTCCAATGCCTATCTCTTTGCAAAAGAGAGATATCGGCAAGGAAAAGCTGTATTGTACCTTTGCATTTTTCTCCCAAACGAAGGACACTAGAAAGAAAATTTTAAAGCCTCCTGTTAGGCCATCATCTACACGGCATAGCCCTGAATTTTCCAATGCCTATCTCTTTGCAAAAGAGAGATATCGGCAAGGAAAAGCTGCAATGTACCTTTGCATTTTTCTCCCAAACGAAGGACAATAGAATGAAAATTTTAAAGCCTCCTGTTAGTGCTTCGTCTACACGTTATAGCCCTGAATTTTCCAATGCCTATCTCTTTGCAAAAGAGAGATATCGGCAAGGAAAAGCTGCAATGTACCTTTGCATTTTTCTCCCAAACGAAGGATACTAGAAAGAAAATTTTAAAGCCTCCTGTTAGGCCATCATCTACACGGCATAGCCCTGAATTTTCCAATGCCTATCTCTTTGCAAAAGAGAGATATCGGCAATGAAAAGCTGCAATGTACCTTTGCATTTTTCTCCCAAACGAAGGACACTAGAAAGAAAATTTTAAAGCCTCCTGTTAGGCCATCATCTACACGGCATAACCCTGAATTTTCCAATGCCTATCTCTTTGCAAAAGAGAGATATCGGCAAGGAAAAGCTGCAATGTACCTTTGCACTTTTCTCCCAAACGAAGGACACTAGAAAGAAAATTTTAAAGCCTCCTGTTAGGCCATCATCTACACGGCATAGCACTGAATTTTCCAATGCCTATCTCTTTGCAAAAGAGAGATATTGGCAAGGAAAAGCTGTATTGAACCTTTGCATTTTTCTCACAAACGAAGGACACTAGAATTAAAATTTTAAAGCCTCCTGTTAGTGCTTCATCTACACGTTATAGCCCTGAATTTTCCAATGCCTATCTCTTTGCAAAAGAGAGATATCGGCAAGGAAAAGCTGCAATGTACCTTTGCATTTTTCTCCCAAACGAAGGACACTAGAAAGAAAATTTTAAAGCCTCCTGTTAGGCCATCATCTACACGGCATAGCCCTGAATTTTCCAATGCCTATCTCTTTGCAAAAGAGAGATATCGGCAAGGAAAAGCTGCAATGTACCTTTGCATTTTTCTCCCAAACGAAGGACACTAGAAAGAAAATTTTAAAGCCTCCTGTTAGGCCATCATCTACACGGCATAGCCCTGAATTTTCCAATGCCTATCTCTTTGCAAAAGAGAGATATCGGCAAGGAAAAGCTGCATTGTACCTTTGCATTTTTCTCCCAAACGAAGGACACTAGAATGAAAATTTTAAAGCCTCCTGTTAGTGCTTCATCTACACGTTATAGCCCTGAATTTTCCAATGCCTATCTCTTTGCAAAAGAGAGATATAGGCAAGGAAAAGCTGCATTGTACCTTTGCATTTTTCTCCCAAACGAAGGACACTAGAATGAAAATTTTAAAGCCTCCTGTTAGTGCTTCATCTACACGTTATAGCCCTGAATTTTCCATTGCCTATCTCTTTGCAAAAGAGAGATATCGGCAAGGAAAAGCTGCATTGTACCTTTGCATTTTTCTCCCAAACGAAGGACACTAGAATGAAAATTGTAAAGCCTCCTGTTAGTGCTTCATCTACACGTTATTGCCCTGAATTTTCCAATGCCTATCTCTTTGCAAAAGAGAGATATCGGCAAGGAAAAGCTGTTTTGTACCTTTGCATTTTTCTCCCAAACGAAAGACACAAGAATGAAAATTTTAAAGCCTCCTGTTAGTGCTTCATCTACACGCTATAGCCCTGAATTTTCCAATGCCTATCTCTTTGCAAAAGAGAGATATCGGCAAGGAAAAGCTGTATTGTACCTTTGCATTTTTCTCCCAAACGAAAGACACTAGAATGAAAATTTTAGAGCCTCCTGTTAGTGCTTCATCTACACGTTATAGCCCTGAATTTTCCAATGCCTATCTCTTTGCAAAAGAGAGATATCGGCAAGGAAAAGCTGCATTGTACCTTTGCATTTTTCTCCCAAACGAAAGACACTAGAATGAAAATTTTAAAGCCTCCTGTTAGTGCTTCATCTACACGTTATAGCCCTGAATTTTCCAATGCCTATCTCTTTGCAAAAGAGAGATATCGGCAAGGAAAAGCTGCATTGTACCTTTGCATTTTTCTCCCAAACGAAGGACACTAGAAAGAAAATTTTAAAGCCTCCTGTTAGGCCATCATCTACACGGCATAGCCCTGAATTTTCCAATGCCTATCTCTTTGCAAAAGAGAGATATTGGCAAGGAAAAGCTGTATTGAACCTTTGCATTTTTCTCCCAAACGAAGGACACTAGAATGAAAATTTTAAAGCCTCCTGTTAGTGCTTCATCTACACGTTATAGCCCTGAATTTTCCAATGCCTATCTCTTTGCAAAAGAGAGATATCGGCAAGGAAAAGCTGCATTGTACCTTTGCATTTTTCTCCCAAACGAAGGACACTAGAAAGAAAATTTTAAAGCCTCCTGTTAGGCCATCATCTACACGGCATAGCCCTGAATTTTCCAATGCCTATCTCTTTGCAAAAGAGAGATATTGGCAAGGAAAAGCTGTATTGAACCTTTGCATTTTTCTCCCAAACGAAGGACACTAGAATTAAAATTTTAAAGCCTCCTGTTAGTGCTTCATCTACACGTTATAGCCCTGAATTTTCCAATGCCTATCTCTTTGCAAAAGAGAGATATCGGCAAGGAAAAGCTGTATTGTACCTTTGCATTTTTCTCCCAAACGAAAGACACTAGAATGAAAATTTTAAAGCCTCCTGTTAGTGCTTCATCTACACGTTATAGCCCTGAATTTTCCAATGCCTATCTCTTTGCAAAAGAGAGATATCGGCAAGGAAAAGCTGCATTGTACCTTTGCATTTTTCTCCCAAACGAAGGACACTAGAATGAAAATTTTAAAGCCTCCTGTTAGTGCTTCATCTACACGTTATAGCCCTGAATTTTCCAATGCCTATCTCTTTGCAAAAGAGAGATATCGGCAAGGAAAAGCTGCATTGTACCTTTGCATTTTTCTCCCAAACGAAGGACACTAGAATGAAAATTTTAAAGCCTCCTGTTAGTGCTTTATCTACACGTTATAGCCCTGAATTTTCCAATGCCTATCTCTTTGCAAAAGAGAGATATCGGCAAGGAAAAGCTGTATTGTACCTTTGCATTTTTCTCCCAAACGAAAGACACTAGAATGAAAATTTTAAAGCCTCCTGTTAGTGCTTCATCTACACGTTATAGCCCTGAATTTTCCAATGCCTATCTCTTTGCAATAGAGAGATATCGGCAAGGAAAAGCTGTATTGTACCTTTGCATTTTTCTCCCAAACGAAAGACACTAGAATGAAAATTTTAAAGCCTCCTGTTAGTGCTTCATCTACACGTTATAGCCCTGAATTTTCCAATGCCTATCTCTTTGCAAAAGAGAGATATCTGCAAGGAAAAGCTGCATTGTACCTTTGCATTTTTCTCCCAAACGAAAGACACTAGAATTAAAATTTTAAAGCCTCCTGTTAGTGCTTCATCTACACGTTATAGTCCTGAATTTTCCAATGCCTATCTCTTTGCAAAAGAGAGATATCGGCAAGGAAAAGCTGCATTGTACCTTTGCATTTTTCTCCCAAACGAAAGACACTAGAATGAAAATTTTAAAGCCTCCTGTTAGTGCTTCATGTACACGTTATAGCCCTGAATTTTCTAATGCCTATCTCTTTGCAAAAGAGAGATATCGGCAAGGAAAAGCTATATTGTACCTTTGCATTTTTCTCCCAAACGAAGGACACTAGAATTAAAATTTTAAAGCCTCCTGTTAGTGCTTCATCTACACGTTATAGCCCTGAATTTTCCAATGCCTATCTCTTTGCAAAAGAGAGATATCGGCAAGAAAAAGCTATATTGTACCTTGGCATTTTTCTCCCAAACGAAGGACACTAGAATGAAAATGTTAAAGCCTCCTGTTAGTGCTTCATCTACACGTTATAGCCCTGAATTTTCCAATGCCTATCTCTTTGCAAAAGAGAGATATCGGCAAGGAAAAGCTGCATTGTACCTTGGCATTTTTCTCCCAAACGAAGGACACTAGAATGAAAATGTTAAAGCCTCCTGTTAGTGCTTCATCTACACGTTATTGCCCTGAATTTTCCAATGCCTATCTCTTTGCAAAAGAGAGATATCGGCAAGGAAAAGCTGTTTTGTACCTTTGCATTTTTCTCCCAAACGAAAGACACAAGAATGAAAATTTTAAAGCCTCCTGTTAGTGCTTCATCTACACGTTATAGCCCTGAATTTTCCAATGCCTATCTCTTTGCAAAAGAGAGATATCGGCAAGGAAAAGCTGTATTGTACCTTTGCATTTTTCTCCCAAACGAAAGACACTAGAATGAAAATTTTAAAGCCTCCTGTTAGTGCTTCATCTACACATTATAGCCCTGAATTTTCCAATGCCTATCTCTTTGCAAAAGAGAGATATCGGCAAGGAAAAGCTGCATTGTACCTTTGCATTTTTCTCCCAAACGAAAGACACTAGAATGAAAATTTTAAAGCCTCCTGTTAGTGCTTCATCTACACGTTATAGCCCTGAATTTTCCAATGCCTATCTCTTTGCAAAAGAGAGATATCGGCAAGGAAAAGCTGCATTGTACCTTTGCATTTTTCTCCCAAACGAAGGACACTAGAATGAAAATTTTAAAGCCTCCTGTTAGTGCTTCATCTACACGTTATAGCCCTGATTTTTCTAATGCCTATCTCTTTGCACAAGAGAGATATCGGCAAGGAAAAGCTATATTGTACCTTTGCATTTTTCTCCCAAACGAAGGACACTAGAAATAAAATTTTAAAGCCTCCTGTTAGTGCTTCATCTACACGTTATAGCCCTGAATTTTCCAATGCCTATCTCTTTGCAAAAGAGAGATATCGGCAAGGAAAAGCTGCAATGTACCTTTGCATTTTTCTCCCAAACGAAGGACACTAGAAAGAAAATTTTAAAGCCTCCTGTTAGGCCATCATCTACACGGCATAGCCCTGAATTTTCCAATGCCTATCTCTTTGCAAAAGAGAGATATTGGCAAGGAAAAGCTGTATTGAACCTTTGCATTTTTCTCCCAAACGAAGGACACTAGAATTAAAATTTTAAAGCCTCCTGTTAGTGCTTCATCTACACGTTATAGCCCTGAATTTTCCAATGCCTATCTCTTTGCAAAAGAGAGATATCGGCAAGGAAAAGCTGTATTGTACCTTTGCATTTTTCTCCCAAACGAAAGACACTAGAATGAAAATTTTAAAGCCTCCTGTTAGTGCTTCATCTACACGTTATAGCCCTGAATTTTCCAATGCCTATCTCTTTGCAAAAGAGAGATATCGGCAAGGAAAAGCTGCATTGTACCTTTGCATTTTTCTCCCAAACGAAGGACACTAGAATGAAAATTTTAAAGCCTCCTGTTAGTGCTTCATCTACACGTTATAGCCCTGAATTTTCCAATGCCTATCTCTTTGCAAAAGAGAGATATCGGCAAGGAAAAGCTGCATTGTACCTTTGCATTTTTCTCCCAAACGAAGGACACTAGAATGAAAATTTTAAAGCCTCCTGTTAGTGCTTTATCTACACGTTATAGCCCTGAATTTTCCAATGCCTATCTCTTTGCAAAAGAGAGATATCGGCAAGGAAAAGCTGTATTGTACCTTTGCATTTTTCTCCCAAACGAAAGACACTAGAATGAAAATTTTAAAGCCTCCTGTTAGTGCTTCATCTACACGTTATAGCCCTGAATTTTCCAATGCCTATCTCTTTGCAAAAGAGAGATATCTGCAAGGAAAAGCTGCATTGTACCTTTGCATTTTTCTCCCAAACGAAAGACACTAGAATGAAAATTTTAAAGCCTCCTGTTAGTGCTTCATCTACACGTTATAGCCCTGAATTTTCCAATGCCTATCTCTTTGCAAAAGAGAGATATCGGCAAGGAAAAGCTGCATTGTACCTTTGCATTTTTCTCCCAAACGAAAGACACTAGAATGAAAATTTTAAAGCCTCCTGTTAGTGCTTCATCTACACGTTATAGCCCTGAATTTTCTAATGCCTATCTCTTTGCAAAAGAGAGATATCGGCAAGGAAAAGCTATATTGTACCTTTGCATTTTTCTCCCAAACGAAGGACACTAGAATTAAAATTTTAAAGCCTCCTGTTAGTGCTTCATCTACACGTTATAGCCCTGAATTTTCCAATGCCTATCTCTTTGCAAAAGAGAGATATCGGCAAGAAAAAGCTATATTGTACCTTGGCATTTTTCTCCCAAACGAAGGACACTAGAATGAAAATGTTAAAGCCTCCTGTTAGTGCTTCATCTACACGTTATAGCCCTGAATTTTCCAATGCCTATCTCTTTGCAAAAGAGAGATATCGGCAAGGAAAAGCTGCATTGTACCTTGGCATTTTTCTCCCAAACGAAGGACACTAGAATGAAAATTTTAAAGCCTCCTGTTAGTGCTTCATCTACACGTTATAGCCCTGAATTTTCCAATGCCTATCTCTTTGCAAAAGAGAGATATCGGCAAGGAAAAGCTGCATTGTACCTGTGCATTTTTCTCCCAAACGAAGGACACTAGAATGAAAATTTTAAAGCCTCCTGTTAGTGCTTCATCTACACGGTATAGCCCTGAATTTTCCAATGCCTATCTCTTTGCAAAAGAGAGATATTGGCAAGGAAAAGCTGTATTGAACCTTTGCATTTTTCTCCCAAACGAAGGACACTAGAATGAAAATTTTAAAGCCTCCTGTTAGTGCTTCATCTACACGTTATAGCCCTGAATTTTCCAATGCCTATCTCTTTGCAAAAGAGAGATATCGGCAAGGAAATGCTGTATTGTACCTTTGCATTTTTCTCCCAAACGAAGGACACTAGAATGAAAATTTTAAAGCCTCCTGTTAGTGCTTCATCTACACGTTATAGCCCTGAATTTTCCAATGCCTATCTCTTTGCAAAAGAGAGATATCGGCAAGGAAAAGCTGCATTGTACCTTTGCATTTTTCTCCCAAACGAAGGACACTAGAATGAAAATTTTAAAGCCTCCTGTTAGTGCTTCGTCTACACGTTATAGCCCTGAATTTTCCAATGCCTATCTCTTTGCAAAAGAGAGATATCGGCAAGGAAAAGCTGCATTGTACCTTTGCATTTTTCTTCCAAACGAAGGACACTAGAATGAAAATTTGAAAGCCTCCTGTTAGTGCTTCATCTACACGTTATAGCCCTGAATTTTCCAATGCCTATCACTTTGCAAAAGAGAGATATCGGCAAGGAAAAGCTGCATTGTACCTTTGCATTTTTCTCCCAAACGAAGGACACTAGAATGAAAATTTTAAAGCCTCCTGTTAGTGCTTCGTCTACACGTTATAGCCCTGAATTTTCCAATGCCTATCTCTTTGCAAAAGAGAGATATCGGCAAGGAAAAGCTGTATTGTACCTTTGCATTTTTCTCCCAAACGAAGGACACTAGAATGAAAATTTTAAAGCCTCCTGTTAGTGCTTCGTCTACACGTTATAGCCCTGAATTTTCCAATGCCTATCTCTTTGCAAAAGAGAGATATCGGCAAGGAAAAGCTGTATTGTACCTTTGCATGTTTCTCCCAAACGAAGGACACTAGAATGAAAATTTTAAAGCCTCCTGTTAGTGCTTCATCTACACGTTATAGCATTAATTTTCCAATGCCTATCTCTTTGCAAAAGAGAGATATCGGCAAGGAAAAGCTGTATTGTACCTTTGCATTTTTCTCCCAAACGAAAGACACTAGAATGAAAATTTTAAAGCCTCCTGTTAGTGCTTCATTTACACGTTATAGCCCTGAATTTTCCAATGCCAATCTCTTTGCAAAAGAGAGATATCGGCAAGGAAAAGCTGCATTGTACCTTTGCATTTTTCTCCCAAACGAAAGACACTAGAATGAAAATTTTAAAGCCTCCTGTTAGTGCTTCATCTACACGTTATAGCCCTGAATTTTCCAATGCCTATCTCTTTGCAAAAGAGAGATATCTGCAAGGAAAAGCTGCATTGTACCTTTGCATTTTTCTCCCAAACGAAAGACACTAGAATGAAAATTTTAAAGCCTCCTGTTAGTGCTTCATCTACACGTTATAGCCCTGAATTTTCCAATGCCTAAGTCTTTGCAAAAGAGAGATATCGGCAAGGAAAAGCTGCATTGTACCTTTGCATTTTTCTCCCAAACGAAAGACACTAGAATGAAAATTTTAAAGCCTCCTGTTAGTGCTTCATCTACACGTTATAGCCCTGAATTTTCTAATGCCTATCTCTTTGCAAAAGAGAGATATCGACAAGGAAAAGCTATATTGTACCTTTGCATTTTTCTCCCAAACGAAGGACACTAGAATTAAAATTTTAAAGCCTCCTGTTAGTGCTTCATCTACACGTTATAGCCCTGAATTTTCCAATGCCTATCTCTTTGCAAAAGAGAGATATCGGCAAGAAAAAGCTATATTGTACCTTGGCATTTTTCTCCCAAACGAAGGACACTAGAATGAAAATGTTAAAGCCTCCTGTTAGTGCTTCATCTACACGTTATAGCCCTGAATTTTCCAATGCCTATCTCTTTGCAAAAGAGAGATATCGGCAAGGAAAAGCTGCATTGTACCTTGGCATTTTTCTCCCAAACGAAGGACACTAGAATGAAAATTTTAAAGCCTCCTGTTAGTGCTTCATCTACACGTTATAGCCCTGAATTTTCCAATGCCTATCTCTTTGCAAAAGAGAGATATCGGCAAGGAAAAGCTGCATTGTACCTGTGCATTTTTCTCCCAAACGAAGGACACTAGAATGAAAATTTTAAAGCCTCCTGTTAGTGCTTCATCTACACGGTATAGCCCTGAATTTTCCAATGCCTATCTCTTTGCAAAAGAGAGATATTGGCAAGGAAAAGCTGTATTGAACCTTTGCATTTTTCTCCCAAACGAAGGACACTAGAATGAAAATTTTAAAGCCTCCTGTTAGTGCTTCATCTACACGTTATAGCCCTGAATTTTCCAATGCCTATCTCTTTGCAAAAGAGAGATATCGGCAAGGAAATGCTGTATTGTACCTTTGCATTTTTCTCCCAAACGAAGGACACTAGAATGAAAATTTTAAAGCCTCCTGTTAGTGCTTCATCTACACGTTATAGCCCTGAATTTTCCAATGCCTATCTCTTTGCAAAAGAGAGATATCGGCAAGGAAAAGCTGTATTGTACCTTTGCATTTTTCTCCCAAACGAAGGACACTAGAATGAAAATTTTAAAGCCTCCTGTTAGTGCTTCGTCTACACGTTATAGCCCTGAATTTTCCAATGCCTATCTCTTTGCAAAAGAGAGATATCGGCAAGGAAAAGCTGCATTGTACCTTTGCATTTTTCTCCCAAACGAAGGACACTAGAATGAAAATTTGAAAGCCTCCTGTTAGTGCTTCATCTACACGTTATAGCCCTGAATTTTCCAATGCCTATCACTTTGCAAAAGAGAGATATCGGCAAGGAAAAGCTGCATTGTACCTTTGCATTTTTCTCCCAAACGAAGGACACTAGAATGAAAATTTTAAAGCCTCCTGTTAGTGCTTCGTCTACACGTTATAGCCCTGAATTTTCCAATGCCTATCTCTTTGCAAAAGAGAGATATCGGCAAGGAAAAGCTGTATTGTACCTTTGCATTTTTCTCCCAAACGAAGGACACTAGAATGAAAATTTTAAAGCCTCCTGTTAGTGCTTCGTCTACACGTTATAGCCCTGAATTTTCCAATGCCTATCTCTTTGCAAAAGAGAGATATCGGCAAGGAAAAGCTGTATTGTACCTTTGCATGTTTCTCCCAAACGAAGGACACTAGAATGAAAATTTTAAAGCCTCCTGTTAGTGCTTCATCTACACGTTATAGCATTAATTTTCCAATGCCTATCTCTTTGCAAAAGAGAGATATCGGCAAGGAAAAGCTGTATTGTACCTTTGCATTTTTCTCCCAAACGAAAGACACTAGAATGAAAATTTTAAAGCCTCCTGTTAGTGCTTCATTTACACGTTATAGCCCTGAATTTTCCAATGCCAATCTCTTTGCAAAAGAGAGATATCGGCAAGGAAAAGCTGCATTGTACCTTTGCATTTTTCTCCCAAACGAAGGACACTAGAATGAAAATTTTAAAGCCTCCTGTTAGTGCTTCGTCTACACGTTATAGCCCTGAATTTTCCAATGCCTATCTCTTTGCAAAAGAGAGATATCGGCAAGGAAAAGCTGTATTGAACCTTTGCATTTTTCTCCCAAACGAAGGACACTAGAATGAAAATTTTAAAGCCTCCTGTTAGTGCTTCATCTACACGTTATAGCCCTGAATTTTCCAATGCCTATCTCTTTGCAAAAGAGAGATATCGGCAAGGAAAAGCTGTATTGTACCTTTGCATTTTTCTCCCAAAAGAAAGACACTAGAATGAAAATTTTAAAGCCTCCTGTTAGTGCTTCATTTACACGTTATAGCCCTGAATTTTCCAATGCCTATCTCTTTGCAAAAGAGAGATATCGGCAAGGAAAAGCTGCATTGTACCTTTGCATTTTTCTCCCAAACGAAGGACACTAGAATGAAAATTTTAAAGCCTCCTGTTAGTGCTTCGTCTACACGTTATAGCCCTGAATTTTCCAATGCCTATCTCTTTGCAAAAGAGAGATATCGGCAAGGAAAAGCTGTATTGAACCTTTGCATTTTTCTCCCAAACGAAGGACACTAGAATGAAAATTTTAAAGCCTCCTGTTAGTGCTTCATCTACACGTTATAGCCCTGAATTTTCCAATGCCTATCTCTTTGCAAAAGAGAGATATCGGCAAGGAAAAGCTGTATTGTACCTTTGCATTTTTCTCCCAAACGAAAGACACTAGAATGAAAATTTTAAAGCTTCCTGTTAGTGCTTCATCTACACGTTATAGCCCTGAATTTTCCAATGCCTATCTCTTTGCAAAAGAGAGATATCGGCAAGGAAAAGCTGCATTGTACCTTTGCATTTTTCTCCAAAAACGAAAGACACTAGAATGAAAATGTTAAAGCCTCCTGTTAGTGCTTCATCTACACGTTATAGCCCTGAATTTTCCAATGCCTATCTCTTTGCAAAAGAGAGATATCGGCAAGGAAAAGCTGCATTGTACCTTTGTATTTTTCTCCCAAACGAAGGACACTAGAATGACAATTTTAAAGCCTCCTGTTAGTGCTTCATCTACACGTTATAGCCCTGAATTTTCTAATGCCTATCTCTTTGCAAAAGAGAGATATCGGCAAGGAAAAGCTATATTGTACCTTTGCATTTTTCTCCCAAACGAAGGACACTAGAACTAAAATTTTAAAGCCTCCTGTTAGTGCTTCATCTACACGTTATAGCCCTGAATTTTCCAATGCCTATCTCTTTGCAAAAGAGAGATATCGGCAAGGAAAAGCTGTATTGTACCTTGGCATTTTTCTCCCAAACGAAGGACACTAGAATGAAAATGTTAAAGCCTCCTGTTAGTGCTTCATCTACACGTTATAGCCCTGAATTTTCCAATGCCTATCTCTTTGCAAAAGAGAGATATCGGCAAGGAAAAGCTGCATTGTACCTTGGCATTTTTCTCCCAAACGAAGGACACTAGAATGAAAATTTTAAAGCCTCCTGTTAGTGCTTCATCTACACGTTATAGCCCTGAATTTTCCAATGCCTATCTCTTTTCAAAAGAGAGATATCGGCAAGGAAAAGCTGCATTGTACCTGTGCATTTTTCTCCCAAACGAAGGACACTAGAATGAAAATTTTAAAGCCTCCTGTTAGTGCTTCATCTACACGGTATAGCCCTGAATTTTCCAATGCCTATCTCTTTGCAAAAGAGAGATATTGGCAAGGAAAAGCTGTATTGAACCTTTGCATTTTTCTCCCAAACGAAGGACACTAGAATGAAAATTTTAAAGCCTCCTGTTAGTGCTTCATCTACACGTTATAGCCCTGAATTTTCCAATGCCTATCACTTTGCAAAAGAGAGATATCGGCAAGGAAAAGCTGTATTGTACCTTTGCATTTTTCTCCCAAACGAAAGACACTAGAATGAACATTTTAAAGCCTCCTGTTAGTGCTTCATCTACACGTTATAGCCCTGAATTTTCCAATGCCTATCTCTTTGCAAAAGAGAGATATCGGCAAGGAAAAGCTGCATTGTACCTTTGCATTTTTCTCCCAAACGAAGGACACTAGAATGAAAATTTTAAAGCCTCCTGTTAGTGCTTCGTCTACACGTTATAGCCCTGAATTTTCCAATGCCTATCTCTTTGCAAAAGAGAGATATCGGCAAGGAAAAGCTGCATTGTACCTTTGCATTTTTCTCCCAAACGAAGGACACTAGAATGAAAATTTGAAAGCCTCCTGTTAGTGCTTCATCTACACGTTATAGCCCTGAATTTTCCAATGCCTATCACTTTGCAAAAGAGAGATATCGGCAAGGAAAAGCTGCATTGTACCTTTGCATTTTTCTCCCAAACGAAGGACACTAGAATGAAAATTTTAAAGCCTCCTGTTAGTGCTTCGTCTACACGTTATAGTCCTGAATTTTCCAATGCCTATCTCTTTGCAAAAGAGAGATATCGGCAAGGAAAAGCTGTATTGTACCTTTGCATTTTTCTCCCAAACGAAGGACACTAGAATGAAAATTTTAAAGCCTCCTGTTAGTGCTTCGTCTACACGTTATAGCCCTGAATTTTCCAATGCCTATCTCTTTGAAAAAGAGAGATATCGGCAAGGAAAAGCTGTATTGTACCTTTGCATGTTTCTCCCAAACGAAGGACACTAGAATGAAAATTTTAAAGCCTCCTGTTAGTGCTTCATCTACACGTTATAGCATTAATTTTCCAATGCCTATCTCTTTGCAAAAGAGAGATATCGGCAAGGAAAAGCTGTATTGTACCTTTGCATTTTTCTCCCAAACGAAAGACACTAGAATGAAAATTTTAAAGCCTCCTGTTAGTGCTTCATTTACACGTTATAGCCCTGAATTTTCCAATGCCAATCTCTTTGCAAAAGAGAGATATCGGCAAGGAAAAGCTGCATTGTACCTTTGCATTTTTCTCCCAAACGAAGGACACTAGAATGAAAATTTTAAAGCCTCCTGTTAGTGCTTCGTCTACACGTTATAGCCCTGAATTTTCCAATGCCTATCTCTTTGCAAAAGAGAGATATCGGCAAGGAAAAGCTGTATTGAACCTTAGCATTTTTCTCCCAAATGAAGGACACTAGAATGAAAATTTTAAAGCCTCCTGTTAGTGCTTCATCTACACGTTATAGCCCTGAATTTTCCAATGCCTATCTCTTTGCAAAAGAGAGATATCGGCAAGGAAAAGCTGCATTGTACCTTTGCATTTTTCTCCCAAACGAAGGACACTAGAATGAAAATTTTAAAGCCTCCTGTTAGTGCTTCGTCTACACGTTATAGTCCTGAATTTTCCAATGCCTATCTCTTTGCAAAAGAGAGATATCGGCAAGGAAAAGCTGTATTATACCTTTGCATTTTTCTCCCAAACGAAGGACACTAGAATGAAAATTTTAAAGCCTCCTGTTAGTGCTTCGTCTACACGTTATAGCCCTGAATTTTCCAATGCCTATCTCTTTGAAAAAGAGAGATATCGGCAAGGAAAAGCTGTATTGTACCTTTGCATGTTTCTCCCAAACGAAGGACACTAGAATGAAAATTTTAAAGCCTCCTGTTAGTGCTTCATCTACACGTTATAGCATTAATTTTCCAATGCCTATCTCTTTGCAAAAGAGAGATATCGGCAAGGAAAAGCTGTATTGTACCTTTGCATTTTTCTCCCAAACGAAAGACACTAGAATGAAAATTTTAAAGCCTCCTGTTAGTGCTTCATTTACACGTTATAGCCCTGAATTTTCCAATGCCAATCTCTTTGCAAAAGAGAGATATCGGCAAGGAAAAGCTGCATTGTACCTTTGCATTTTTCTCCCAAACGAAGGACACTAGAATGAAAATTTTAAAGCCTCCTGTTAGTGCTTCGTCTACACGTTATAGCCCTGAATTTTCCAATGCCTATCTCTTTGCAAAAGAGAGATATCGGCAAGGAAAAGCTGCATTGTACCTTTGCATTTTTCTCCCAAACGAAGGACACTAGAATGAAAATTTGAAAGCCTCCTGTTAGTGCTTCATCTACACGTTATAGCCCTGAATTTTCCAATGCCTATCACTTTGCAAAAGAGAGATATCGGCAAGGAAAAGCTGCATTGTACCTTTGCATTTTTCTCCCAAACGAAGGACACTAGAATGAAAATTTTAAAGCCTCCTGTTAGTGCTTCGTCTACACGTTATAGTCCTGAATTTTCCAATGCCTATCTCTTTGCAAAAGAGAGATATCGGCAAGGAAAAGCTGTATTGTACCTTTGCATTTTTCTCCCAAACGAAGGACACTAGAATGAAAATTTTAAAGCCTCCTGTTAGTGCTTCGTCTACACGTTATAGCCCTGAATTTTCCAATGCCTATCTCTTTGAAAAAGAGAGATATCGGCAAGGAAAAGCTGTATTGTACCTTTGCATGTTTCTCCCAAACGAAGGACACTAGAATGAAAATTTTAAAGCCTCCTGTTAGTGCTTCATCTACACGTTATAGCATTAATTTTCCAATGCCTATCTCTTTGCAAAAGAGAGATATCGGCAAGGAAAAGCTGTATTGTACCTTTGCATTTTTCTCCCAAACGAAAGACACTAGAATGAAAATTTTAAAGCCTCCTGTTAGTGCTTCATTTACACGTTATAGCCCTGAATTTTCCAATGCCAATCTCTTTGCAAAAGAGAGATATCGGCAAGGAAAAGCTGCATTGTACCTTTGCATTTTTCTCCCAAACGAAGGACACTAGAATGAAAATTTTAAAGCCTCCTGTTAGTGCTTCGTCTACACGTTATAGCCCTGAATTTTCCAATGCCTATCTCTTTGCAAAAGAGAGATATCGGCAAGGAAAAGCTGTATTGAACCTTAGCATTTTTCTCCCAAATGAAGGACACTAGAATGAAAATTTTAAAGCCTCCTGTTAGTGCTTCATCTACACGTTATAGCCCTGAATTTTCCAATGCCTATCTCTTTGCAAAAGAGAGATATCGGCAAGGAAAAGCTGCATTGTACCTTTGCATTTTTCTCCCAAACGAAGGACACTAGAATGAAAATTTTAAAGCCTCCTGTTAGTGCTTCGTCTACACGTTATAGTCCTGAATTTTCCAATGCCTATCTCTTTGCAAAAGAGAGATATCGGCAAGGAAAAGCTGTATTGTACCTTTGCATTTTTCTCCCAAACGAAGGACACTAGAATGAAAATTTTAAAGCCTCCTGTTAGTGCTTCGTCTACACGTTATAGCCCTGAATTTTCCAATGCCTATCTCTTTGAAAAAGAGAGATATCGGCAAGGAAAAGCTGTATTGTACCTTTGCATGTTTCTCCCAAACGAAGGACACTAGAATGAAAATTTTAAAGCCTCCTGTTAGTGCTTCATCTACACGTTATAGCATTAATTTTCCAATGCCTATCTCTTTGCAAAAGAGAGATATCGGCAAGGAAAAGCTGTATTGTACCTTTGCATTTTTCTCCCAAACGAAAGACACTAGAATGAAAATTTTAAAGCCTCCTGTTAGTGCTTCATTTACACGTTATAGCCCTGAATTTTCCAATGCCAATCTCTTTGCAAAAGAGAGATATCGGCAAGGAAAAGCTGCATTGTACCTTTGCATTTTTCTCCCAAACGAAGGACACTAGAATGAAAATTTTAAAGCCTCCTGTTAGTGCTTCGTCTACACGTTATAGCCCTGAATTTTCCAATGCCTATCTCTTTGCAAAAGAGAGATATCGGCAAGGAAAAGCTGTATTGTACCTTTGCATGTTTCTCCCAAACGAAGGACACTAGAATGAAAATTTTAAAGCCTCCTGTTAGTGCTTCATCTACACGTTATAGCATTAATTTTCCAATGCCTATCTCTTTGCAAAAGAGAGATATCGGCAAGGAAAAGCTGTATTGTACCTTTGCATGTTTCTCCCAAACGAAGGACACTAGAATGAAAATTTTAAAGCCTCCTGTTAGTGCTTCATCTACACGTTATAGCATTAATTTTCCAATGCCTATCTCTTTGCAAAAGAGAGATATCGGCAAGGAAAAGCTGTATTGAACCTTTGCATTTTTCTCCCAAACGAAGGACACTAGAATGAAAATTTTAAAGCCTCCTGTTAGTGCTTCATCTACACGTTATAGCCCGGAATTTTCCAATGCCTATCTCTTTGCAAAAGAGAGATATCGGCAAGGAAAAGCTGCATTGTACCTTTGCATTTTTCTCCCAAACGAAAGACACTAGAATGAAAATTTTAAAGCCTCCTGTTAGTGCTTCAACTACACGTTATAGCCCTGAATTTTCCAATGCCTATCTCTTTGCAAAAGAGAGATATCGGCAAGGAAAAGCTGCATTGTACCTTTGCATTTTTCTCCCAAACGAAGGACACTAGAATGAAAATTTTAAAGCCTCCTGTTAGTGCTTCATCTACACGTTATAGCCCTGAATTTTCTAATGCCTATCTCTTTGCAAAAGAGAGATATCGGCAAGGAAAAGCTATATTGTACCTTTGCATTTTTCTCCCAAACGAAGGACACTAGAATTAAAATTTTAAAGCCTCCTGTTAGTGCTTCATCTACACGTTATAGCCCTGAATTTTCCAATGCCTATCTCTTTGCAAAAGAGAGATATCGGCAAGGAAAAGCTATATTGTACCTTGGCATTTTTCTCCCAAACGAAGGACACTAGAATGAAAATTTTAAAGCCTCCTGTTAGTGCTTCATCTACACGTTATAGCCCTGAATTTTCCAATGCCTATCTCTTTGCAAAAGAGAGATATCGGCAAGGAAAAGCTGCATTGTACCTTGGCATTTTTCTCCCAAACGAAGGACACTAGAATGAAAATTTTAAAGCCTCCTGTTAGTGCTTCATCTACACGTTATAGCCCTGAATTTTCCAATGCCTATCTCTTTGCAAAAGAGAGATATCGGCAAGGAAAAGCTGTATTGTACCTTTGCATTTTTCTCCAAAACGAAAGACACTAGAATGAAAATTTTAAAGCCTCCTGTTAGTGCTTCATCTACACGTTATAGCCCTGAATTTTCCAATGCCTATCTCTTTGCAAAAGAGAGATATCGGCAAGGAAAAGCTGTATTGTACCTTTGCATTTTTCTCCCAAACGAAAGAAACTAGAATGAAAATTTTAAAGCCTCCTGTTAGTGCTTCATCTACACGTTATAGCCCTGAATTTTCCAATGCCTATCTCTTTGCAAAAGAGAGATATCGGCAAGGAAAAGCTGCATTGTACCTTTGCATTTTTCTCCCAAACGAAAGACACTAGAATGAAAATTTTAAAGCCTCCTATTAGTGCTTCATCTACACGTTATAGCCCTGAATTTTCCAATGCCTATCTCTTTGCAAAAGAGAGATATCGGCAAGGAAAAGCTGCATTGTACCTTTGCATTTTTCTCCCAAACGAAGGACACTAGAATGAAAATTTTAAAGCCTCCTGTTAGTGCTTCATCTACACGTTATAGCCCTGAATTTTCTAATGCCTATCTCTTTGCAAAAGAGAGATATCGGCAAGGAAAAGCTATATTGTACCTTTGCATTTTTCTCCCAAACAAAGGACACTAGAATTAAAATTTTAAAGCCTCCTGTTAGTGCTTCATCTACACGTTATAGCCCTGAATTTTCCAATGCCTATCTCTTTGCAAAAGAGAGATATCGGCAAGGAAAAGCTATATTGTACCTTGGCATTTTTCTCCCAAACGAAGGACACTAGAATGAAAATGTTAAAGCCTCCTGTTAGTGCTTCATCTACACGTTATAGCCCTGAATTTTCCAATGCCTATCTCTTTGCAAAAGAGAGATATCGGCAAGGAAAAGCTGCATTGTACCTTGGCATTTTTCTCCCAAACGAAGGACACTAGAATGAAAATTTTAAAGCCTCCTGTTAGTGCTTCATCTACACGTTATAGCCCTGAATTTTCCAATGCCTATCTCTTTGCAAAAGAGAGATATCGGCAAGGAAAAGCTGCATTGTACCTGTGCATTTTTCTCCCAAACGAAGGACACTAGAATGAAAATTTTAAAGCCTCCTGTTAGTGCTTCATCTACACGGTATAGCCCTGAATTTTCCAATGCCTATCTCTTTGCAAAAGAGAGATATTGGCAAGGAAAAGCTGTATTGAACCTTTGCATTTTTCTCCCAAACGAAGGACACTAGAATGAAAATTTTAAAGCCTCCTGTTAGTGCTTCATCTACACGTTATAGCCCTGAATTTTCCAATGCCTATCTCTTTGCAAAAGAGAGATATCGGCAAGGAAAAGCTGTATTGTACCTTTGCATTTTTCTCCAAAACGAAAGACACTAGAATGAAAATTTTAAAGCCTCCTGTTAGTGCTTCATCTACACGTTATAGCCCTGAATTTTCCAATGCCTATCTCTTTGCAAAAGAGAGATATCGGCAAGGAAAAGCTGTATTGTACCTTTGCATTTTTCTCCCAAACGAAAGAAACTAGAATGAAAATTTTAAAGCCTCCTGTTAGTGCTTCATCTACACGTTATAGCCCTGAATTTTCCAATGCCTATCTCTTTGCAAAAGAGAGATATCGGCAAGGAAAAGCTGCATTGTACCTTTGCATTTTTCTCCCAAACGAAAGACACTAGAATGAAAATTTTAAAGCCTCCTATTAGTGCTTCATCTACACGTTATAGCCCTGAATTTTCCAATGCCTATCTCTTTGCAAAAGAGAGATATCGGCAAGGAAAAGCTGCATTGTACCTTTGCATTTTTCTCCCAAACGAAGGACACTAGAATGAAAATTTTAAAGCCTCCTGTTAGTGCTTCATCTACACGTTATAGCCCTGAATTTTCTAATGCCTATCTCTTTGCAAAAGAGAGATATCGGCAAGGAAAAGCTATATTGTACCTTTGCATTTTTCTCCCAAACGAAGGACACTAGAATTAAAATTTTAAAGCCTCCTGTTAGTGCTTCATCTACACGTTATAGCCCTGAATTTTCCAATGCCTATCTCTTTGCAAAAGAGAGATATCGGCAAGGAAAAGCTATATTGTACCTTGGCATTTTTCTCCCAAACGAAGGACACTAGAATGAAAATGTTAAAGCCTCCTGTTAGTGCTTCATCTACACGTTATAGCCCTGAATTTTCCAATGCCTATCTCTTTGCAAAAGAGAGATATCGGCAAGGAAAAGCTGCATTGTACCTTGGCATTTTTCTCCCAAACGAAGGACACTAGAATGAAAATTTTAAAGCCTCCTGTTAGTGCTTCATCTACACGTTATAGCCCTGAATTTTCCAATGCCTATCTCTTTGCAAAAGAGAGATATCGGCAAGGAAAAGCTGCATTGTACCTGTGCATTTTTCTCCCAAACGAAGGACACTAGAATGAAAATTTTAAAGCCTCCTGTTAGTGCTTCATCTACACGGTATAGCCCTGAATTTTCCAATGCCTATCTCTTTGCAAAAGAGAGATATTGGCAAGGAAAAGCTGTATTGAACCTTTGCATTTTTCTCCCAAACGAAGGACACTAGAATGAAAATTTTAAAGCCTCCTGTTAGTGCTTCATCTACACGTTATAGCCCTGAATTTTCCAATGCCTATCTCTTTGCAAAAGAGAGATATCGGCAAGGAAAAGCTGTATTGTACCTTTGCATTTTTCTCCCAAACGAAAGACACTAGAATGAAAATTTTAAAGCCTCCTGTTAGTGCTTCATCTACACGTTATAGCCCTGAATTTTCCAATGCCTATCTCTTTGCAAAAGAGAGATATCGGCAAGGAAAAGCTGCATTGTACCTTTGCATTTTTCTCCCAAACGAAGGATACTAGAATGAAAATTTTAAAGCCTCCTGTTAGTGCTTCGTCTACACGTTATAGCCCTGAATTTTCCAATGCCTATCTCTTTGCAAAAGAGAGATATTGGCAAGGAAAAGCTGTATTGAACCTTTGCATTTTTCTCCCAAACGAAGGACACTAGAATGAAAATTTTAAAGCCTCCTGTTAGTGCTTCATCTACACGTTATAGCCCTGAATTTTCCAATGCCTATCTCTTTGCAAAAGAGAGATATCGGCAAGGAAAAGCTGTATTGTACCTTTGCATTTTTCTCCAAAACGAAAGACACTAGAATGAAAATTTTAAAGCCTCCTGTTAGTGCTTCATCTACACGTTATAGCCCTGAATTTTCCAATGCCTATCTCTTTGCAAAAGAGAGATATCGGCAAGGAAAAGCTGTATTGTACCTTTGCATTTTTCTCCCAAACGAAAGAAACTAGAATGAAAATTTTAAAGCCTCCTGTTAGTGCTTCATCTACACGTTATAGCCCTGAATTTTCCAATGCCTATCTCTTTGCAAAAGAGAGATATCGGCAAGGAAAAGCTGCATTGTACCTTTGCATTTTTCTCCCAAACGAAAGACACTAGAATGAAAATTTTAAAGCCTCCTATTAGTGCTTCATCTACACGTTATAGCCCTGAATTTTCCAATGCCTATCTCTTTGCAAAAGAGAGATATCGGCAAGGAAAAGCTGCATTGTACCTTTGCATTTTTCTCCCAAACGAAGGACACTAGAATGAAAATTTTAAAGCCTCCTGTTAGTGCTTCATCTACACGTTATAGCCCTGAATTTTCTAATGCCTATCTCTTTGCAAAAGAGAGATATCGGCAAGGAAAAGCTATATTGTACCTTTGCATTTTTCTCCCAAACGAAGGACACTAGAATTAAAATTTTAAAGCCTCCTGTTAGTGCTTCATCTACACGTTATAGCCCTGAATTTTCCAATGCCTATCTCTTTGCAAAAGAGAGATATCGGCAAGGAAAAGCTATATTGTACCTTGGCATTTTTCTCCCAAACGAAGGACACTAGAATGAAAATGTTAAAGCCTCCTGTTAGTGCTTCATCTACACGTTATAGCCCTGAATTTTCCAATGCCTATCTCTTTGCAAAAGAGAGATATCGGCAAGGAAAAGCTGCATTGTACCTTGGCATTTTTCTCCCAAACGAAGGACACTAGAATGAAAATTTTAAAGCCTCCTGTTAGTGCTTCATCTACACGTTATAGCCCTGAATTTTCCAATGCCTATCTCTTTGCAAAAGAGAGATATCGGCAAGGAAAAGCTGCATTGTACCTGTGCATTTTTCTCCCAAACGAAGGACACTAGAATGAAAATTTTAAAGCCTCCTGTTAGTGCTTCATCTACACGGTATAGCCCTGAATTTTCCAATGCCTATCTCTTTGCAAAAGAGAGATATTGGCAAGGAAAAGCTGTATTGAACCTTTGCATTTTTCTCCCAAACGAAGGACACTAGAATGAAAATTTTAAAGCCTCCTGTTAGTGCTTCATCTACACGTTATAGCCCTGAATTTTCCAATGCCTATCTCTTTGCAAAAGAGAGATATCGGCAAGGAAAAGCTGTATTGTACCTTTGCATTTTTCTCCCAAACGAAAGACACTAGAATGAAAATTTTAAAGCCTCCTGTTAGTGCTTCATCTACACGTTATAGCCCTGAATTTTCCAATGCCTATCTCTTTGCAAAAGAGAGATATCGGCAAGGAAAAGCTGCATTGTACCTTTGCATTTTTCTCCCAAACGAAGGATACTAGAATGAAAATTTTAAAGCCTCCTGTTAGTGCTTCGTCTACACGTTATAGCCCTGAATTTTCCAATGCCTATCTCTTTGCAAAAGAGAGATATCGGCAAGGAAAAGCTGCATTGTACCTTTGCATTTTTCTCCCAAACGAAGGACACTAGAATGAAAATTTGAAAGCCTCCTGTTAGTGCTTCATCTACACGTTATAGCCCTGAATTTTCCAATGCCTATCACTTTGCAAAAGAGAGATATCGGCAAGGAAAAGCTGCATTGTACCTTTGCATTTTTCTCCCAAACGAAGGACACTAGAATGAAAATTTGAAAGCCTCCTGTTAGTGCTTCATCTACACGTTATAGCCCTGAATTTTCCAATGCCTATAACTTTGCAAAAGAGAGATATCGGCAAGGAAAAGCTGCATTGTACCTTTGCATTTTTCTCCCAAACGAAGGACACTAGAATGAAAATTTTAAAGCCTCCTGTTAGTGCTTCGTCTACACGTTATAGTCCTGAATTTTCCAATGCCTATCTCTTTGCAAAAGAGAGATATCGGCAAGGAAAAGCTGTATTGTACCTTTGCATTTTTCTCCCAAACGAAGGACACTAGAATGAAAATTTTAAAGCCTCCTGTTAGTGCTTCGTCTACACGTTATAGCCCTGAATTTTCCAATGCCTATCTCTTTGAAAAAGAGAGATATCGGCAAGGAAAAGCTGTATTGTACCTTTGCATGTTTCTCCCAAACGAAGGACACTAGAATGAAAATTTTAAAGCCTCCTGTTAGTGCTTCATCTACACGTTATAGCATTAATTTTCCAATGCCTATCTCTTTGCAAAAGAGAGATATCGGCAAGGAAAAGCTGTATTGTACCTTTGCATTTTTCTCCCAAACGAAAGACACTAGAATGAAAATTTTAAAGCCTCCTGTTAGTGCTTCATTTACACGTTATAGCCCTGAATTTTCCAATGCCAATCTCTTTGCAAAAGAGAGATATCGGCAAGGAAAAGCTGCATTGTACCTTTGCATTTTTCTCCCAAACGAAGGACACTAGAATGAAAATTTTAAAGCCTCCTGTTAGTGCTTCGTCTACACGTTATAGCCCTGAATTTTCCAATGCCTATCTCTTTGCAAAAGAGAGATATCGGCAAGGAAAAGCTGTATTGAACCTTTGCATTTTTCTCCAAAACGAAGGACACTAGAATGAAAATTTTAAAGCCTCCTGTTAGTGCTTCATCTACACGTTATAGACCTGAATTTTCCAATGCCTATCTCTTTGCAAAAGAGAGATATCGGCAAGGAAAAGCTGCATTGTACCTGTGCATTTTTCTCCCAAACGAAGGACACTAGAATGAAAATTTTAAAGCCTCCTGTTAGTGCTTCGTCTACACGTTATAGTCCTGAATTTTCCAATGCCTATCTCTTTGCAAAAGAGAGATATCGGCAAGGAAAAGCTGTATTGTACCTTTGCATTTTTCTCCCAAACGAAGGACACTAGAATGAAAATTTTAAAGCCTCCTGTTAGTGCTTCGTCTACACGTTATAGCCCTGAATTTTCCAATGCCTATCTCTTTGAAAAAGAGAGATATCGGCAAGGAAAAGCTGTATTGTACCTTTGCATGTTTCTCCCAAACGAAGGACACTAGAATGAAAATTTTAAAGCCTCCTGTTAGTGCTTCATCTACACGTTATAGCATTAATTTTCCAATGCCTATCTCTTTGCAAAAGAGAGATATCGGCAAGGAAAAGCTGTATTGTACCTTTGCATTTTTCTCCCAAACGAAAGACACTAGAATGAAAATTTTAAAGCCTCCTGTTAGTGCTTCATTTACACGTTTTAGCCCTGAATTTTCCAATGCCAATCTCTTTGCAAAAGAGAGATATCGGCAAGGAAAAGCTGCATTGTACCTTTGCATTTTTCTCCCAAACGAAGGACACTAGAATGAAAATTTTAAAGCCTCCTGTTAGTGCTTCGTCTACACGTTATAGCCCTGAATTTTCCAATGCCTATCTCTTTGCAAAAGAGAGATATCGGCAAGGAAAAGCTGTATTGAACCTTTGCATTTTTCTCCCAAACGAAGGACACTAGAATGAAAATTTTAAAGCCTCCTGTTAGTGCTTCATCTACACGTTATAGCCCTGAATTTTCCAATGCCTATCTCTTTGCAAAAGAGAGATATCGGCAAGGAAAAGCTGCATTGTACCTGTGCATTTTTCTCCCAAACGAAGGACACTAGAATGAAAATTTTAAAGCCTCCTGTTAGTGCTTCATTTACACGTTATAGCCCTGAATTTTCCAATGCCTATCTCTTTGCAAAAGAGAGATATCGGCAAGGAAAAGCTGCATTGTACCTTTGCATTTTTCTCCCAAACGTAGGACACTAGAATGAAAATTTGAAAGCCTCCTGTTAGTGCTTCATCTACACGTTATAGCCCTGAATTTTCCAATGCCTATCACTTTGCAAAAGAGAGATATCGGCAAGGAAAAGCTGCATTGTACCTTTGCATTTTTCTCCCAAACGAAGGACACTAGAATGAAAATTTTAAAGCCTCCTGTTAGTGCTTCGTCTACACGTTATAGTCCGGAATTTTCCAATGCCTATCTCTTTGCAAAAGAGAGATATCGGCAAGGAAAAGCTGTATTGTACCTTTGCATTTTTCTCCCAAACGAAGGACACTAGAATGAAAATTTTAAAGCCTCCTGTTAGTGCTTCGTCTACACGTTATAGCCCTGAATTTTCCAATGCCTATCTCTTTGAAAAAGAGAGATATCGGCAAGGAAAAGCTGTATTGTACCTTTGCATGTTTCTCCCAAACGAAGGACACTAGAATGAAAATTTTAAAGCCTCCTGTTAGTGCTTCATCTACACGTTATAGCATTAATTTTCCAATGCCTATCTCTTTGCAAAAGAGAGATATCGGCAAGGAAAAGCTGTAATGTACCTTTGCATTTTTCTCCCAAACGAAAGACACTAGAATGAAAATTTTAAAGCCTCCTGTTAGTGCTTCATTTACACGTTATAGCCCTGAATTTTCCAATGCCAATCTCTTTGCAAAAGAGATATATCGGCAAGGAAAAGCTGCATTGTACCTTTGCATTTTTCTCCCAAACGAAGGACACTAGAATGAAAATTTTAAAGCCTCCTGTTAGTGCTTCGTCTACACGTTATAGCCCTGAATTTTCCAATGCCTATCTCTTTGCAAAAGAGAGATATCGGCAAGGAAAAGCTGTATTGAACCTTTGCATTTTTCTCCCAAACGAAGGACACTAGAATGAAAATTTTAAAGCCTCCTGTTAGTGCTTCATCTACACGTTATAGCCCTGAATTTTCCAATGCCTATCTCTTTGCAAAAGATAGATATCGGCAAGGAAAAGCTGTATTGTACCTTTGCATTTTTCTCCCAAACGAAAGACACTAGAATGAAAATTTTAAAGCCTCCTGTTAGTGCTTCATGTACACGTTATAGCCCTGAATTTTCCAATGCCTATCTCTTTGCAAAAGAGAGATATCGGCAAGGAAAAGCTGCATTGTACCTTTGCATTTTTCTCCCAAACGAAGGACACTAGAATGAAAATTTTAAAGCCTCCTGTTAGTGCTTCGTCTACACGTTATAGCCCTGAATTTTCCAATGCCTATCTCTTTGCAAAAGAGAGATATCGGCAAGGAAAAGCTGCATTGTACCTTTGCATTTTTCTCCCAAACGAAGGACACTAGAATGAAAATTTTAAAGCCTCCTGTTAGTGCTTCATCTACACGTTATAGCCCTGAATTTTCCAATGCCTATCTCTTTGCAAAAGAGAGATATCGGCAAGGAAAAGCTGCATTGTACCTTTGCATTTTTCTCCCAAACGAAAGACACTAGAATGAAAATGTTAAAGCCTCCTGTTAGTGCTTCATCTACACGTTATAGCCCTGAATTTTCCAATGCCTATCTCTTTGCAAAAGAGAGATATCGGCAAGGAAAAGCTGTATTGTACCTTTGCATTTTTCTCCCAAACGAAAGACACTAGAATGAAAATTTTAAAGCCTCCTGTTAGTGCTTCATGTACACGTTATAGCCCTGAATTTTCCAATGCCTATCTCTTTGCAAAAGAGAGATATCGGCAAGGAAAAGCTGCATTGTACCTTTGCATTTTTCTCCCAAACGAAGGACACTAGAATGAAAATTTTAAAGCCTCCTGTTAGTGCTTCGTCTACACGTTATAGCCCTGAATTTTCCAATGCCTATCTCTTTGCAAAAGAGAGATATCGGCAAGGAAAAGCTGTATTGAACCTTTGCATTTTTCTCCCAAACGAAGGACACTAGAATGAAAATTTTAAAGCCTCCTGTTAGTGCTTCATCTACACGTTATAGCCCTGAATTTTCCAATGCCTATCTCTTTGCAAAAGAGAGATATCGGCAAGGAAAAGCTGCATTGTACCTTTGCATTTTTCTCCCAAACGAAAGACACTAGAATGAAAATTTTAAAGCCTCCTGTTAGTGCTTCATTTACACGTTATAGCCCTGAATTTTCCAATGCCTATCTCTTTGCAAAAGAGAGATATCGGCAAGGAAAAGCTGCATTGTACCTTTGCATTTTTCTCCCAAACGAAGGACACTAGAATGAAAATTTTAAAGCCTCCTGTTAGTGCTTCGTCTACACGTTATAGCCCTGAATTTTCCAATGCCTATCTCTTTGCAAAAGAGAGATATCGGCAAGGAAAAGCTATATTGTACCTTGGCATTTTTCTCCCAAACGAAGGACACTAGAATGAAAAATTTAAAGCCTCCTGTTAGTGCTTCATCTACACGTTATAGCCCTGAATTTTCCAATGCCTATCTCTTTGCAAAAGAGAGATATCGGCAAGGAAAAGCTGCATTGTACCTTTGCATTTTTCTCCCAAACGAAGGACACTAGAATGAAAATTTTAAAGCCTCCTGTTAGTGCTTCGTCTACACGTTATAGCTCTGAATTTTCCAATGCCTATCTCTTTGCAAAAGAGAGATATCGGCAAGGAAAAGCTGCATTGTACCTTTGCATTTTTCTCCCAAACGAAGGACACTAGAATGAAAATTTGAAAGCCTACTGTTAGTGCTTCATCTACACGTTATAGCCCTGAATTTTCCAATGCCTATCACTTTGCAAAAGAGAGATATCGGCAAGGAAAAGCTGCATTGTACCTTTGCATTTTTCTCCCAAACGAAGGACACTAGAATGAAAATTTTAAAGCCTCCTGTTAGTGCTTCGTCTACACGTTATAGCCCTGAATTTTCCAATGCCTATCTCTTTGCAAAAGAGAGATATCGGCAAGGAAAAGCTGCATTGTACCTTTGCATTTTTCTCCCAAACGAAGGACACTAGAATTAAAATTTTAAAGCCTCCTGTTAGTTCTTCGTCTACACGTTATAGCCCTGAATTTTCCAATGCCTATCTCTTTGCAAAAGAGAGATATCGGCAAGGAAAAGCTGCATTGTACCTTTGCATTTTTCTCCCAAACGAAGGACACTAGAATCAAAATTTGAAAGCCTCCTGTTAGTGCTTCATCTACACGTTATAGCCCTGAATTTTCCAATGCCTATCACTTTGCAAAAGAGAGATATCGGCAAGGAAAAGCTGCATTGTACCTTTGCATTTTTCTCCCAAACGAAGGACACTAGAATGAAAATTTTAAAGCCTCCTGTTAGTGCTTCGTCTACACGTTATAGCCCTGAATTTTCCAATGCCTATCTCTTTGCAAAAGAGAGATATCGGCAAGGAAAAGCTGTATTGTACCTTTGCATTTTTCTCCCAAACGAAGGACACTAGAATGAAAATTTTAAAGCCTCCTGTTAGTGCTTCGTCTACACGTTATAGCCCTGAATTTTCCAATGCCTATCTCTTTGCAAAAGAGAGATATCGGCAAGGAAAAGCTGTATTGTACCTTGGCATTTTTCTCCCAAACGAAGGACACTAGAATGAAAATTTTAAAGCCTCCTGTTAGTGCTTCATCTACACGGTATAGCCCTGAATTTTCCAATGCCTATCTCTTTGCAAAAGAGAGATATTGGCAAGGAAAAGCTGTATTGAACCTTTGCATTTTTCTCCCAAACGAAGGACACTAGAATGAAAATTTTAAAGCCTCCTGTTAGTGCTTCGTCTACACGTTATAGCCCTGAATTTTCCAATGCCTATCTCTTTGCAAAAGAGAGATATCGGCAAGGAAAAGCTGTATTGTACCTTTGCATGTTTCTCTCAAACGAAGGACACTAGAATGAAAATTTTAAAGCCTCCTGTTAGTGCTTCATCTACACGTTATAGCATTAATTTTCCAATGCCTATCTCTTTGCAAAAGAGAGATATCGGCAAGAAAAAGCTGTATTGTACCTTTGCATTTTTCTCCCAAACGAAAGACACTAGAATGAAAATTTTAAAGCCTCCTGTTAGTGCTTCATCTACACGTTATAGCATTAATTTTCCAATGCCTATCTCTTTGCAAAAGAGAGATATCGGCAAGGAAAAGCTGTATTGTACCTTTGCATTTTTCTCCCAAACGAAAGACACTAGAATGAAAATTTTAAAGCCTCCTGTTAGTGCTTCATTTACACGTTATAGCCCTGAATTTTCCAATGCCAATCTCTTTGCAAAAGAGATATATCGGCAAGGAAAAGCTGCATTGTACCTTTGCATTTTTCTCCCAAACGAAGGACACTAGAATGAAAATTTTAAAGCCTCCTGTTAGTGCTTCGTCTACACGTTATAGCCCTGAATTTTCCAATGCCTATCTCTTTGCAAAAGAGAGATATCGGCAAGGAAAAGCTGTATTGAACCTTTGCATTTTTCTCCCAAACGAAGGACACTAGAATGAAAATTTTAAAGCCTCCTGTTAGTGCTTCATCTACACGTTATAGCCCTGAATTTTCCAATGCCTATCTCTTTGCAAAAGAGAGATATCGGCAAGGAAAAGCTGTATTGTACCTTTGCATTTTTCTCCCAAACGAAAGACACTAGAATGAAAATTTTAAAGCCTCCTGTTAGTGCTTCATGTACACGTTATAGCCCTGAATTTTCCAATGCCTATCTCTTTGCAAAAGAGAGATATCGGCAAGGAAAAGCTGCATTGTACCTTTGCATTTTTCTCCCAAACGAAGGACACTAGAATGAAAATTTTAAAGCCTCCTGTTAGTGCTTCGTCTACACGTTATAGCCCTGAATTTTCCAATGCCTATCTCTTTGCAAAAGAGAGATATCGGCAAGGAAAAGTTGTATTGAACCTTTGCATTTTTCTCCCAAACGAAGGACACTAGAATGAAAATTTTAAAGCCTCCTGTTAGTGCTTCATCTACACGTTATAGCCCTGAATTTTCCAATGCCCATCTCTTTGCAAAAGAGAGATATCGGCAAGGAAAAGCTGCATTGTACCTTTGCATTTTTCTCCCAAACGAAGGACACTAGAATGAAAATTTTAAAGCCTCCTGTTAGTGCTTCATCTACACGTTATATCCCTTAATTTTCCAATGTCTATCTCTTTGCAAAAGAGAGATATCGGCAAGGAAAAGCTGTATTGTACCTTTGCATTTTTCTCCCAAACGAAAGACACTAGAATGAAAATTTTAAAGCCTCCTGTTAGTGCTTCGTCTACACGTTATAGCCCTAAATTTTCCAATGCCTATCTCTTTGCAAAAGAGAGATATCGGCAAGGAAAAGCTGCATTGTACCTTTGCATTTTTCTCCCAAACGAAGGACACTAGAATGAAAATTTTAAAGCCTCCTGTTAGTGCTTCATCTACACGTTATATCCCTGAATTTTCCAATGCCTATCTCTTTGCAAAAGAGAGATATCGGCAAGGAAAAGCTGTATTGTACCTTTGCATTTTTCTCCCAAACGAAAGACACTAGAATGAAAATTTTAAAGCCTCCTGTTAGTGCTTCGTCTACACGTTATAGCCCTGAATTTTCCAATGCCTATCTCTTTGCAAAAGAAAGATATCGGCAAGGAAAAGCTGTATTGTACCTTTGCATTTTTCTCCCAAACGAAAGACACTAGAATGAAAATTTTAAAGCCTTCTGTTAGTGCTTCATTTACACGTTATAGCCCTGAATATTCCAATGCCTATCTCTTTGCAAAAGAGAGATATCGGCAAGGAAAAGCTGCATTGTACCTTTGCATTTTTCTCCCAAACGAAGGACACTAGAATGAAAATTTTAAAGCCTCCTGTTAGTGCTTCATCTACACGTTATAGCCCTGAATTTTCCAATGCCTATCTCTTTGCAAAAGAGAGATATCGGCAAGGAAAAGCTGCATTGTACCTTTGCATTTTTCTCCCAAACGAAGGACACTAGAATGAAAATTTTAAAGCCTTCTGTTAGTGCTTCATTTACACGTTATAGCCCTGAATTTTCCAATGCCTATCTCTTTGCAAAAGAGAGATATCGGCAAGGAAAAGCTGCATTGTACCTTTGCATTTTTCTCCCAAACGAAGGACACTAGAATGAAAATTTTAAAGCCTCCTGTTAGTGCTTCATCTACACGTTATAGCCCTGAATTTTCCAATGCCTATCTCTTTGCAAAAGAAAGATATCGGCAAGGAAAAGCTGTATTGTACCTTTGCATTTTTCTCCCAAACGAAAGACACTAGAATGAAAATTTTAAAGCCTTCTGTTAGTGCTTCATTTACACGTTATAGCCCTGAATTTTCCAATGCCTATCTCTATGCAAAAGAGAGATATCGGCAAGGAAAAGCTGTATTGTACCTTTGCATTTTTCTCCCAAACGAAAGACACTAGAATGAAAATTTTAAAGCCTCCTGTTAGTGCTTCATCTACACGTTATAGCCCTGAATTTTCCAATGCCTATCTCTTTGCAAAAGAGAGATATCGGCAAGGAAAAGCTGCATTGTACCTTTGCATTTTTCTCCCAAACGAAGGACACTAGAATGAAAATTTTAAAGCCTCCTGTTAGTGCTTCATCTACACGTTATAGCCCTGAATTTTCCAATGCCTATCTCTTTGCAAAAGAGAGATATCGGCAAGGAAAAGCTGTATTGAACCTTTGCATTTTTCTCCCAAACGAAGGACACTAGAATGAAAATTTTAAAGCCTCCTGTTAGTGCTTCATCTACACGTTATAGCCCTGAATTTTCCAATGCCTATCTCTTTGCAAAAGAGAGATATCGGCAAGGAAAAGCTGTATTGTACCTTTGCATTTTTCTCCCAAACGAAGGACACTAGAATGAAAATTTTAAAGCCTCCTGTTAGTGCTTCATCTACACGGTATAGCCCTGAATTTTCCAATGCCTATCTCTTTGCGGAAGAGAGATATTGGCAAGGAAAAGCTGTATTGAACCTTTGCATTTTTCTCCCAAACGAAGGACACTAGAATGAAAATTTTAAAGCCTCCTGTTAGTGCTTCATCTACACGTTATAGCCCTGAATTTTCCAATGCCTATCTCTTTGCAAAAGAGAGATATCGGCAAGGAAAAGCTGCATTGTACCTTTGCATTTTTCTCCCAAACGAAGGACACTAGAATGAAAATTTTAAAGCCTCCTGTTAGTGCTTCGTCTACACGTTATAGCCCTGAATTTTCCAATGCCTATCTCTTTGCAAAAGAGAGATATCGGCAAGGAAAAGCTGCATTGTACCTTTGCATTTTTCTCTTAAACGAAGGACACTAGAATGAAAATTTTAAAGCCTCCTGTTAGTGCTTCGTCTACACGTTATAGCCCTGAATTTTCCAATGCCTATCTCTTTGCAAAAGATAGATATCGGCAAGGAAAAGCTGCATTGTACCTTTGCATTTTTCTCCCAAACGAAGGACACTAGAATGAAAATTTTAAAGCCTCCTGTTAGTGCTTCGTCTACACGTTATAGCCCTGAATTTTCCAATGCCTATCTCTTTGCAAAAGAGAGATATCGGCAAGGAAAAGCTGCATTGTACCTTTGCATTTTTCTCCCAAACGAAGGACACTAGAATGAAAATTTTAAAGCCTTCTGTTAGTGCTTCATTTACACGTTATAGCCCTGAATTTTCCAATGCCTATCTCTTTGCAAAAGAGAGATATCGGCAAGGAAAAGCTGCATTGTACCTTTGCATTTTTCTCCCAAACGAAGGACACTAGAATGAAAATTTTAATGCCTCCTGTTAGTGCTTCATCTACACGTTATAGCCCTGAATTTTCCAATGCCTATCTCTTTGCAAAAGAGAGATATCGGCAAGGAAAAGCTGCATTGTACCTTTGCATTTTTCTCCCAAACGAAGGACACTAGAATGAAAATTTTAAAGCCTTCTGTTAGTGCTTCATTTACACGTTATAGCCCTGAATTTTCCAATGCCTATCTCTATGCAAAAGAGAGATATCGGCAAGGAAAAGCTGTATTGTACCTTTGCATTTTTCTCCCAAACGAAAGACACTAGAATGAAAATTTTAAAGCCTCCTGTTAGTGCTTCATCTACACGTTATAGCCCTGAATTTTCCAATGCCTATCTCTTTGCAAAAGAGAGATATCGGCAAGGAAAAGCTGCATTGTACCTTTGCATTTTTCTCCCAAACGAAGGACACTAGAATGAAAATTTTAAAGCCTCCTGTTAGTGCTTCATCTACACGTTATAGCCCTGAATTTTCCAATGCCTATCTCTTTGCAAAAGAGAGATATCGGCAAGGAAAAGCTGCATTGTACCTTTGCATTTTTCTCCCAAACGAAGGACACTAGAATGAAAATTGTAAAGCCTCCTGTTAGTGCTTCGTCTACACGTTATAGCCCCAAATTTTCCAATGCCTATCTCTTTGCAAAAGAGAGATATCGGCAAGGAAAAGCTGCATTGTACCTTTGCATTTTTCTCCCAAACGAAGGACACTAGAATGAAAATTTTAAAGCCTCCTGTTAGTGCTTCATCTACACGTTATAGCCCTGAATTTTCCAATGCCTATCTCTTTGCAAAAGAAAGATATCGGCAAGGAAAAGCTGCATTGTACCTTTGCATTTTTCTCCCAAACGAAGGACACTAGAATGAAAATTTGAAAGCCTCCTGTTAGTGCTTCATCTACACGTTATAGCCCTGAATTTTCCAATGCCTATCTCTTTGCAAAAGAGAGATATCGGCAAGGAAAAGCTGCATTGTACCTTTGCATTTTTCTCCCAAACGAAGGACACTAGAATGAAAATTTTAAAGCCTCCTGTTAGTGCTTCATCTACACGTTATAGCCCTGAATTTTCCAATGCCTATCTCTTTGCAAAAGAGAGATATCGGCAAGGAAAAGCTGCATTGTACCTTTGCATTTTTCTCCCAAACGAAGGACACTAGAATGAAAATTTTAAAGCCTCCTGTTAGTGCTTCATCTACACGTTATAGCCCTGAATTTTCCAATGCCTATCTCTTTGCAAAAGAGAGATATCGGCAAGGAAAAGCTGCATTGTACCTTTGCATTTTTCTCCCAAACGAAGGACACTAGAATGACAATTTTAAAGCCTCCTGTTAGTGCTTCGTCTACACGTTATAGCCCTGAATTTTCCAATGCCTATCTCTTTGCAAAAGAGAGATATCGGCAAGGAAAAGCTGTATTGTACCTTTGCATTTTTCTCCCAAACGAAAGACACTAGAATGAAAATTTTAAAGCCTCCTGTTAGTGCTTCATCTACACGTTATAGCCCTGAATTTTCCAATGCCTATCTCTTTGCAAAAGAGAGATCTCGGCAAGGAAAAGCTGCATTGTACCTTTGCATTTTTTTCCCAAACGAAGGACACTAGAATGAAAATTTTAAAGCCTCCTGTTAGTGCTTCATCTACACGTTATAGCCCTGAATTTTCCAATGCCTATCTCTTTGCAAAAGAGAGATATCGGCAAGGAAAAGCTGCATTGTACCTTTGCATTTTTCTCCCAAACGAAGGACACTAGAATGAAAATTTTAAAGCCTTCTGTTAGTGCTTCATTTACACGTTATAGCCCTGAATTTTCCAATGCCTATCTCTTTGCAAAAGAGAGATATCGGCAAGGAAAAGCTGCATTGTACCTTTGCATTTTTCTCCCAAACGAAGGACACTAGAATGAAAATTTTAAAGCCTCCTGTTAGTGCTTCATCTACACGTTATAGCCCTGAATTTTCCAATGCCTATCTCTTTGCAAAAGAGAGATATCGGCAAGGAAAAGCTGCATTGTACCTTTGCATTTTTCTCCCAAACGAAGGACACTAGAATGAAAATTTTAAAGCCTCCTGTTAGTGCTTCATCTACACGTTATAGCCCTGAATTTTCCAATGCCTATCTCTTTGCAAAAGAAAGATATCGGCAAGGAAAAGCTGTATTGTACCTTTGCATTTTTCTCCCAAACGAAAGACACTAGAATGAAAATTTTAAAGCCTTCTGTTAGTGCTTCATTTACACGTTATAGCCCTGAATTTTCCAATGCCTATCTCTATGCAAAAGAGAGATATCGGCAAGGAAAAGCTGTATTGTACCTTTGCATTTTTCTCCCAAACGAAAGACACTAGAATGAAAATGTTAAAGCCTCCTGTTAGTGCTTCATCTACACGTTATAGCCCTGAATTTTCCAATGCCTATCTCTTTGCAAAAGAGAGATATCGGCAAGGAAAAGCTGCATTGTACCTTTGCATTTTTCTCCCAAACGAAGGACACTAGAATGAAAATTTTAAAGCCTCCTGTTAGTGCTTCGTCTACACGTTATAGCCCTGAATTTTCCAATGTCTATCTCTTTGCAAAAGAGAGATATCGGCAAGGAAAAGCTGTATTGTACCTTTGCATTTTTCTCCCAAACGAAAGACACTAGAATGAAAATTTTAAAGCCTCCTGTTAGTGCTTCATCTACACGTTATAGCCCTGAATTTTCCAATGCCTATCTCTTTGCAAAAGAGAGATATCGGCAAGGAAAAGCTGTATTGTACCTTTGCATTTTTCTCCCAAACGAAGGACACTAGAATGAAAATTTTAAAGCCTCCTGTTAGTGCTTCATCTACACGTTATAGCCCTGAATTTTCCAATGCCTATCTCTTTGCAAAAGAGAGATATCGGCAAGGAAAAGCTGTATTGTACCTTTGCATTTTTCTCCCAAACGAAAGACACTAGAATGAAAATTTTAAAGCCTTCTGTTAGTGCTTCATTTACACGTTATAGCCCTGAATTTTCCAATGCCTATCTCTTTGCAAAAGAGAGATATCGGCAAGGAAAAGCTGCATTGTACCTTTGCATTTTTCTCCCAAACGAAGGACACTAGAATGAAAATTTTAAAGCCTCCTGTTAGTGCTTCGTCTACACGTTATAGCCCTGAATTTTCCAATGCCTATCTCTTTGCAAAAGAGAGATATCGGCAAGGAAAAGCTGTATTGAACCTTTGCATTTTTCTCCCAAACGAAGGACACTAGAATGAAAATTTTAAAGCCTCCTGTTAGTGCTTCATCTACACGTTATAGCCCTGAATTTTCCAATGCCTATCTCTTTGCAAAAGAGAGATATCGGCAAGGAAAAGCTGTATTGTACCTTTGCATTTTTCTCCCAAACGAAGGACACTAGAATGAAAATTTTAAAGCCTCCTGTTAGTGCTTCATCTACACGGTATAGCCCTGAATTTTCCAATGCCTATCTCTTTGCAAAAGAGAGATATTGGCAAGGAAAAGCTGTATTGAACCTTTGCATTTTTCTCCCAAACGAAAGACACTAGAATGAAAATTTTAAAGCCTCCTGTTAGTGCTTCATCTACACGTTATAGCCCTGAATTTTCCAATGCCTATCTCTTTGCAAAAGAGAGATATCGGCAATGAAAAGCTGCATTGTACCTTTGCATTTTTCTCCCAAACGAAGGACACTAGAATGAAAATTTTAAAGACTCCTGTTAGTGCTTCATCTACACGTTATAGCCCTGAATTTTCCAATGCCTATCTCTTTGCAAAAGAGAGATATCGGCAAGGAAAAGCTGCATTGTACCTTTGCATTTTCTCCCAAACGAAGGACACTAGAATGAAAATTGTAAAGCCTCCTGTTAGTGCTTCGTCTACACGTTATAGCCCCAAATTTTCCAATGCCTATCTCTTTGCAAAAGAGAGATATCGGCAAGGAAAAGCTGCATTGTACCTTTGCATTTTTCTCCCAAACGAAGGACACTAGAATGAAAATTTTAAAGCCTCCTGTTAGTGCTTCATCTACACGTTATAGCCCTGAATTTTCCAATGCCTATCTCTTTGCAAAAGAGAGATATCGGCAAGGAAAAGCTGCATTGTACCTTTGCATTTTTCTCCCAAACGAAGGACACTAGAATGAAAATTTGAAAGCCTCCTGTTAGTGCTTCATCTACACGTTATAGCCCTGAATTTTCCAATGCCTATCTCTTTGCAAAAGAGAGATATCGGCAAGGAAAAGCTGCATTGTACCTTTGCATTTTTCTCCCAAACGAAGGACACTAGAATGAAAATTTTAAAGCCTCCTGTTAGTGCTTCATCTACACGTTATAGCCCTGAATTTTCCAATGCCTATCTCTTTGCAAAAGAGAGATATCGGCAAGGAAAAGCTGCATTGTACCTTTGCATTTTTCTCCCAAACGAAGGACACTAGAATGAAAATTTTAAAGCCTCCTGTTAGTGCTTCATCTACACGTTATAGCCCTGAATTTTCCAATGCCTATCTCTTTGCAAAAGAGAGATATCGGCAAGGAAAAGCTGCATTGTACCTTTGCATTTTTCTCCCAAACGAAGGACACTAGAATGACAATTTTAAAGCCTCCTGTTAGTGCTTCGTCTACACGTTATAGCCCTGAATTTTCCAATGCCTATCTCTTTGCAAAAGAGAGATATCGGCAAGGAAAAGCTGTATTGTACCTTTGCATTTTTCTCCCAAACGAAAGACACTAGAATGAAAATTTTAAAGCCTCCTGTTAGTGCTTCATCTACACGTTATAGTCCTGAATTTTCCAATGCCTATCTCTTTGCAAAAGAGAGATCTCGGCAAGGAAAAGCTGCATTGTACCTTTGCATTTTTTTCCCAAACGAAGGACACTAGAATGAAAATTTTAAAGCCTCCTGTTAGTGCTTCATCTACACGTTATAGCCCTGAATTTTCCAATGCCTATCTCTTTGCAAAAGAGAGATATCGGCAAGGAAAAGCTGCATTGTACCTTTGCATTTTTCTCCCAAACGAAGGACACTAGAATGAAAATTTTAAAGCCTTCTGTTAGTGCTTCATTTACACGTTATAGCCCTGAATTTTCCAATGCCTATCTCTTTGCAAAAGAGAGATATCGGCAAGGAAAAGCTGCATTGTACCTTTGCATTTTTCTCCCAAACGAAGGACACTAGAATGAAAATTTTAAAGCCTCCTGTTAGTGCTTCATCTACACGTTATAGCCCTGAATTTTCCAATGCCTATCTCTTTGTAAAAGAGAGATATCGGCAAGGAAAAGCTGCATTGTACCTTTGCATTTTTCTCCCAAACGAAGGACACTAGAATGAAAATTTTAAAGCCTCCTGTTAGTGCTTCATCTACACGTTATAGCCCTGAATTTTCCAATGCCTATCTCTTTGCAAAAGAAAGATATCGGCAAGGAAAAGCTGTATTGTACCTTTGCATTTTTCTCCCAAACGAAAGACACTAGAATGAAAATTTTAAAGCCTTCTGTTAGTGCTTCATTTACACGTTATAGCCCTGAATTTTCCAATGCCTATCTCTATGCAAAAGAGAGATATCGGCAAGGAAAAGCTGTATTGTACCTTTGCATTTTTCTCCCAAACGAAAGACACTAGAATGAAAATGTTAAAGCCTCCTGTTAGTGCTTCATCTACACGTTATAGCCCTGAATTTTCCAATGCCTATCTCTTTGCAAAAGAGAGATATCGGCAAGGAAAAGCTGCATTGTACCTTTGCATTTTTCTCCCAAACGAAGGACACTAGAATGAAAATTTTAAAGCCTCCTGTTAGTGCTTCATCTACACGTTATAGCCCTGAATTTTCCAATGCCTATCTCTTTGCAAAAGAGAGATATCGGCAAGGAAAAGCTGCATTGTACCTTTGCATTTTTCTCCCAAACGAAGGACACTAGAATGAAAATTTTAAAGCCTCCTGTTAGTGCTTCGTCTACACGTTATAGCCCTGAATTTTCCAATGCCTATCTCTTTGCAAAAGAGAGATATCGGCAAGGAAAAGCTGTATTGTACCTTTGCATTTTTCTCCCAAACGAAAGACACTAGAATGAAAATTTTAAAGCCTCCTGTTAGTGCTTCATCTACACGTTATAGCCCTGAATTTTCCAATGCCTATCTCTTTGCAAAAGAGAGATATCGGCAAGGAAAAGCTGTATTGTACCTTTGCATTTTTCTCCCAAACGAAGGACACTAGAATGAAAATTTTAAAGCCTTCTGTTAGTGCTTCATCTACACGTTATAGCCCTGAATTTTCCAATGCCTATCTCTTTGCAAAAGAGAGATATCGGCAAGGAAAAGCTGTATTGTACCTTTGCATTTTTCTCCCAAACGAAAGACACTAGAATGAAAATTTTAAAGCCTTCTGTTAGTGCTTCATTTACACGTTATAGCCCTGAATTTTCCAATGCCTATCTCTTTGCAAAAGAGAGATATCGGCAAGGAAAAGCTGCATTGTACCTTTGCATTTTTCTCCCAAACGAAGGACACTAGAATGAAAATTTTAAAGCCTCCTGTTAGTGCTTCGTCTACACGTTATAGCCCTGAATTTTCCAATGCCTATCTCTTTGCAAAAGAGAGATATCGGCAAGGAAAAGCTGTATTGAACCTTTGCATTTTTCTCCCAAACGAAGGACACTAGAATGAAAATTTTATAGCCTCCTGTTAGTGCTTCATCTACACGTTATAGCCCTGAATTTTCCAATGCCTATCTCTTTGCAAAAGAGAGATATCGGCAAGGAAAAGCTGTATTGTACCTTTGCATTTTTCTCCCAAACGAAGGACACTAGAATGAAAATTTTAAAGCCTCCTGTTAGTGCTTCATCTACACGGTATAGCCCTGAATTTTCCAATGCCTACTGTATCTCTTTGCAAAAGAGAGATATTGGCAAGGAAAAGCTGTATTGAACCTTTGCATTTTTCTCCCAAACGAAGGACACTAGAATGAAAATTTTAAAGCCTCCTGTTAGTGCTTCATCTACACGTTATAGCCCTGAATTTTCCAATGCCTATCTCTTTGCAAAAGAGAGATATCGGCAAGGAAAAGCTGCATTGTACCTTTGCATTTTTCTCCCAAACGAAGGACACTAGAATGAAAATTTTAAAGCCTCCTGTTAGTGCTTCGTCTACATGTTATAGCCCTGAATTTTCCAATGCCTATCTCTTTGCAAAAGAGAGATATCGGCAAGGAAAAGCTGCATTGTACCTTTGCATTTTTCTCCCAAACGAAGGACACTAGAATGAAAATTTGAAAGCCTCCTGTTAGTGCTTCATCTACACGTTATAGCCCTGAATTTTCCAATGCCTATCTCTTTGCAAAAGAGAGATATCGGCAAGGAAAAGCTGCATTGTACCTTTGCATTTTTCTCCCAAACGAAGGACACTAGAATGAAAATTTTAAAGCCTCCTGTTAGTGCTTCGTCTACACGTTATAGCCCTGAATTTTCCAATGCCTATCTCTTTGCAAAAGAGAGATATCGGCAAGGAAAAGCTGTATTGTACCTTTGCATTTTTCTCCCAAACGAAAGACACTAGAATGAAAATTTTAAAGCCTCCTGTTAGTGCTTCATCTACACGTTATAGCCCTGAATTTTCCAATGCCTATCTCTTTGCAAAAGAGAGATATCGGCAAGGAAAAGCTGTATTGTACCTTTGCATTTTTCTCCCAAACGAAGGACACTAGAATGAAAATTTTAAAGCCTCCTGTTAGTGCTTCATCTACACGTTATAGCCCTGAATTTTCCAATGCCTATCTCTTTGCAAAAGAGAGATATCGGCAAGGAAAAGCTGTATTGTACCTTTGCATTTTTCTCCCAAACGAAAGACACTAGAATGAAAATTTTAAAGCCTTCTGTTAGTGCTTCATTTACACGTTATAGCCCTGAATTTTCCAATGCCTATCTCTTTGCAAAAGAGAGATATCGGCAAGGAAAAGCTGCATTGTACCTTTGCATTTTTCTCCCAAACGAAGGACACTAGAATGAAAATTTTAAAGCCTCCTGTTAGTGCTTCGTCTACACGTTATAGCCCTGAATTTTCCAATGCCTATCTCTTTGCAAAAGAGAGATATCGGCAAGGAAAAGCTGTATTGAACCTTTGCATTTTTCTCCCAAACGAAGGACACTAGAATGAAAATTTTAAAGCCTCCTGTTAGTGCTTCATCTACACGTTATAGCCCTGAATTTTCCAATGCCTATCTCTTTGCAAAAGAGAGATATCGGCAAGGAAAAGCTGTATTGTACCTTTGCATTTTTCTCCCAAACGAAGGACACTAGAATGAAAATTTTAAAGCCTCCTGTTAGTGCTTCATCTACACGGTATAGCCCTGAATTTTCCAATGCCTATCTCTTTGCAAAAGAGAGATATTGGCAAGGAAAAGCTGTATTGAACCTTTGCATTTTTCTCCCAAACGAAAGACACTAGAATGAAAATTTTAAAGCCTCCTGTTAGTGCTTCATCTACACGTTATAGCCCTGAATTTTCCAATGCCTATCTCTTTGCAAAAGAGAGATATCGGCAATGAAAAGCTGCATTGTACCTTTGCATTTTTCTCCCAAACGAAGGACACTAGAATGAAAATTTTAAAGACTCCTGTTAGTGCTTCATCTACACGTTATAGCCCTGAATTTTCCAATGCCTATCTCTTTGCAAAAGAGAGATATCGGCAAGGAAAAGCTGCATTGTACCTTTGCATTTTCTCCCAAACGAAGGACACTAGAATGAAAATTGTAAAGCCTCCTGTTAGTGCTTCGTCTACACGTTATAGCCCCAAATTTTCCAATGCCTATCTCTTTGCAAAAGAGAGATATCGGCAAGGAAAAGCTGCATTGTACCTTTGCATTTTTCTCCCAAACGAAGGACACTAGAATGAAAATTTTAAAGCCTCCTGTTAGTGCTTCATCTACACGTTATAGCCCTGAATTTTCCAATGCCTATCTCTTTGCAAAAGAGAGATATCGGCAAGGAAAAGCTGCATTGTACCTTTGCATTTTTCTCCCAAACGAAGGACACTAGAATGAAAATTTGAAAGCCTCCTGTTAGTGCTTCATCTACACGTTATAGCCCTGAATTTTCCAATGCCTATCTCTTTGCAAAAGAGAGATATCGGCAAGGAAAAGCTGCATTGTACCTTTGCATTTTTCTCCCAAACGAAGGACACTAGAATGAAAATTTTAAAGCCTCCTGTTAGTGCTTCATCTACACGTTATAGCCCTGAATTTTCCAATGCCTATCTCTTTGCAAAAGAGAGATATCGGCAAGGAAAAGCTGCATTGTACCTTTGCATTTTTCTCCCAAACGAAGGACACTAGAATGACAATTTTAAAGCCTCCTGTTAGTGCTTCGTCTACACGTTATAGCCCTGAATTTTCCAATGCCTATCTCTTTGCAAAAGAGAGATATCGGCAAGGAAAAGCTGTATTGTACCTTTGCATTTTTCTCCCAAACGAAAGACACTAGAATGAAAATTTTAAAGCCTCCTGTTAGTGCTTCATCTACACGTTATAGTCCTGAATTTTCCAATGCCTATCTCTTTGCAAAAGAGAGATCTCGGCAAGGAAAAGCTGCATTGTACCTTTGCATTTTTTTCCCAAACGAAGGACACTAGAATGAAAATTGTAAAGCCTCCTGTTAGTGCTTCATCTACACGTTATAGCCCTGAATTTTCCAATGCCTATCTCTTTGCAAAAGAGAGATATCGGCAAGGAAAAGCTGCATTGTACCTTTGCATTTTTCTCCCAAACGAAGGACACTAGAATGAAAATTTTAAAGCCTTCTGTTAGTGCTTCATTTACACGTTATAGCCCTGAATTTTCCAATGCCTATCTCTTTGCAAAAGAGAGATATCGGCAAGGAAAAGCTGCATTGTACCTTTGCATTTTTCTCCCAAACGAAGGACACTAGAATGAAAATTTTAAAGCCTCCTGTTAGTGCTTCATCTACACGTTATAGCCCTGAATTTTCCAATGCCTATCTCTTTGTAAAAGAGAGATATCGGCAAGGAAAAGCTGCATTGTACCTTTGCATTTTTCTCCCAAACGAAGGACACTAGAATGAAAATTTTAAAGCCTCCTGTTAGTGCTTCATCTACACGTTATAGCCCTGAATTTTCCAATGCCTATCTCTTTGCAAAAGAGAGATATCGGCAAGGAAAAGCTGCATTGTACCTTTGCATTTTTCTCCCAAACGAAGGACACTAGAATGAAAATTTTAAAGCCTCCTGTTAGTGCTTCATCTACACGTTATAGCCCTGAATTTTCCAATGCCTATCTCTTTGCAAAAGAGAGATATCGGCAAGGAAAAGCTGCATTGTACCTTTGCATTTTTCTCCCAAACGAAGGACACTAGAATGAAAATTTTAAAGCCTCCTGTTAGTGCTTCGTCTACACGTTATAGCCCTGAATTTTCCAATGCCTATCTCTTTGCAAAAGAGAGATATCGGCAAGGAAAAGCTGTATTGTACCTTTGCATTTTTCTCCCAAACGAAAGACACTAGAATGAAAATTTTAAAGCCTCCTGTTAGTGCTTCATCTACACGTTATAGCCCTGAATTTTCCAATGCCTATCTCTTTGCAAAAGAGAGATATCGGCAAGGAAAAGCTGTATTGTACCTTTGCATTTTTCTCCCAAACGAAGGACACTAGAATGAAAATTTTAAAGCCTTCTGTTAGTGCTTCATCTACACGTTATAGCCCTGAATTTTCCAATGCCTATCTCTTTGCAAAAGAGAGATATCGGCAAGGAAAAGCTGTATTGTACCTTTGCATTTTTCTCCCAAACGAAAGACACTAGAATGAAAATTTTAAAGCCTTCTGTTAGTGCTTCATTTACACGTTATAGCCCTGAATTTTCCAATGCCTATCTCTTTGCAAAAGAGAGATATCGGCAAGGAAAAGCTGCATTGTACCTTTGCATTTTTCTCCCAAACGAAGGACACTAGAATGAAAATTTTAAAGCCTCCTGTTAGTGCTTCGTCTACACGTTATAGCCCTGAATTTTCCAATGCCTATCTCTTTGCAAAAGAGAGATATCGGCAAGGAAAAGCTGTATTGAACCTTTGCATTTTTCTCCCAAACGAAGGACACTAGAATGAAAATTTTAAAGCCTCCTGTTAGTGCTTCATCTACACGTTATAGCCCTGAATTTTCCAATGCCTATCTCTTTGCAAAAGAGAGATATCGGCAAGGAAAAGCTGTATTGTACCTTTGCATTTTTCTCCCAAACGAAGGACACTAGAATGAAAATTTTAAAGCCTCCTGTTAGTGCTTCATCTACACGGTATAGCCCTGAATTTTCCAATGCCTACTGTATCTCTTTGCAAAAGAGAGATATTGGCAAGGAAAAGCTGTATTGAACCTTTGCATTTTTCTCCCAAACGAAGGACACTAGAATGAAAATTTTAAAGCCTCCTGTTAGTGCTTCATCTACACGTTATAGCCCTGAATTTTCCAATGCCTATCTCTTTGCAAAAGAGAGATATCGGCAAGGAAAAGCTGTATTGTACCTTTGCATTTTTCTCCCAAACGAAAGACACTAGAATGAAAATTTTAAAGCCTCCTGTTAGTGCTTCATCTACACGTTATAGCCCTGAATTTTCCAATGCCTATCTCTTTGCAAAAGAGAGATATCGGCAAGGAAAAGCTGCATTGTACCTTTGCATTTTTCTCCCAAACGAAGGACACTAGAATGAAAATTTTAAAGCCTCCTGTTAGTGCTTCGTCTACACGTTATAGCCCTGAATTTTCCAATGCCTATCTCTTTGCAAAAGAGAGATATCGGCAAGGAAAAGCTGCATTGTACCTTTGCATTTTTCTCCCAAACGAAGGACACTAGAATGAAAATTTGAAAGCCTCCTGTTAGTGCTTCATCTACACGTTATAGCCCTGAATTTTCCAATGCCTATCTCTTTGCAAAAGAGAGATATCGGCAAGGAAAAGCTGCATTGTACCTTTGCATTTTTCTCCCAAACGAAGGACACTAGAATGAAAATTTTAAAGCCTCCTGTTAGTGCTTCGTCTACACGTTATAGCCCTGAATTTTCCAATGCCTATCTCTTTGCAAAAGAAAGATATCGGCAAGGAAAAGCTGTATTGAACCTTTGCATTTTTCTCCCAAACGAAGGACACTAGAATGAAAATTTTAAAGCCTCCTGTTAGTGCTTCATCTACACGTTATAGCCCTGAATTTTCCAATGCCTATCTCTTTGCAAAAGAGAGATATCGGCAAGGAAAAGCTGTATTGTACCTTTGCATTTTTCTCCCAAACGAAAGACACTAGAATAAAATTTTTAAAGCCTCCTGTTAGTGCTTCATCTACACGTTATAGCCCTGAATTTTCCAATGCCTATCTCTTTGCAAAAGAGAGATATCGGCAAGGAAAAGCTGTATTGTACCTTTGCATTTTTCTCCCAAACAAAAGACACTAGTATGAAAATTTTAAAGCCTCATGTTAGTGCTTCATTTACACGTTATAGCCCTGAATTTTCCAATGCCTATCTCTTTGCAAAAGAGAGATATCGGCAAGGAAAAGCTGCATTGTACCTTTGCATTTTTCTCCCAAACGAAGGACACTAGAATGAAAATTTTAAAGCCTCCTGTTAGTGCTTCATCTACACGTTATAGCCCTGAATTTTCCAATGCCTATCTCTTTGCAAAAGAGAGATATCGGCAAGGAAAAGCTGCATTGTACCTTTGCATTTTTCTCCCAAACGAAGGACACTAGAATGACAATTTTAAAGCCTCCTGTTAGTGCTTCGTCTACACGTTATAGCCCTGAATTTTCCAATGCCTATCTCTTTGCAAAAGAGAGATATCGGCAAGGAAAAGCTGTATTGTACCTTTGCATTTTTCTCCCAAACGAAAGACACTAGAATGAAAATTTTAAAGCCTCCTGTTAGTGCTTCATCTACACGTTATAGCCCTGAATTTTCCAATGCCTATCTCTTTGCAAAAGAGAGATCTCGGCAAGGAAAAGCTGTTTTGTACCTTTGCATTTTTTTCCCAAACGAAGGACACTAGAATGAAAATTTTAAAGCCTCCTGTTAGTGCTTCATCTACACGTTATAGCCCTGAATTTTCCAATGCCTATCTCTTTGCAAAAGAGAGATATCGGCAAGGAAAAGCTGCATTGTACCTTTGCATTTTTCTCCCAAACGAAGGACACTAGAATGAAAATTTTAAAGCCTTCTGTTAGTGCTTCATTTACACGTTATAGCCCTGAATTTTCCAATGCCTATCTCTTTGCAAAAGAGAGATATCGGCAAGGAAAAGCTGCATTGTACCTTTGCATTTTTCTCCCAAACGAAGGACACTAGAATGAAAATTTTAAAGCCTCCTGTTAGTGCTTCATCTACACGTTATAGCCCTGAATTTTCCAATGCCTATCTCTTTGCAAAAGAGAGATATCGGCAAGGAAAAGCTGCATTGTACCTTTGCATTTTTCTCCCAAACGAAGGACACTAGAATGAAAATTTTAAAGCCTCCTGTTAGTGCTTCATCTACACGTTATAGCCCTGAATTTTCCAATGCCTATCTCTTTGCAAAAGAAAGATATCGGCAAGGAAAAGCTGTATTGTACCTTTGCATTTTTCTCCCAAACGAAAGACACTAGAATGAAAATTTTAAAGCCTTCTGTTAGTGCTTCATTTACACGTTATAGCCCTGAATTTTCCAATGCCTATCTCTATGCAAAAGAGAGATATCGGCAAGGAAAAGCTGTATTGTACCTTTGCATTTTTCTCCCAAACGAAAGACACTAGAATGAAAATGTTAAAGCCTCCTGTTAGTGCTTCATCTACACGTTATAGCCCTGAATTTTCCAATGCCTATCTCTTTGCAAAAGAGAGATATCGGCAAGGAAAAGCTGCATTGTACCTTTGCATTTTTCTCCCAAACGAAGGACACTAGAATGAAAATTTTAAAGCCTCCTGTTAGTGCTTCATCTACACGTTATAGCCCTGAATTTTCCAATGCCTATCTCTTTGCAAAAGAGAGATATCGGCAAGGAAAAGCTGCATTGTACCTTTGCATTTTTCTCCCAAACGAAGGACACTAGAATGAAAATTTTAAAGCCTCCTGTTAGTGCTTCGTCTACACGTTATAGCCCTGAATTTTCCAATGCCTATCTCTTTGCAAAAGAGAGATATCGGCAAGGAAAAGCTGTATTGTACCTTTGCATTTTTCTCCCAAACGAAAGACACTAGAATGAAAATTTTAAAGCCTCCTGTTAGTGCTTCATCTACACGTTATAGCCCTGAATTTTCCAATGCCTATCTCTTTGCAAAAGAGAGATATCGGCAAGGAAAAGCTGTATTGTACCTTTGCATTTTTCTCCCAAACGAAGGACACTAGAATGAAAATTTTAAAGCCTCCTGTTAGTGCTTCATCTACACGTTATAGCCCTGAATTTTCCAATGCCTATCTCTTTGCAAAAGAGAGATATCGGCAAGGAAAAGCTGTATTGTACCTTTGCATTTTTCTCCCAAACGAAAGACACTAGAATGAAAATTTTAAAGCCTTCTGTTAGTGCTTCATTTACACGTTATAGCCCTGAATTTTCCAATGCCTATCTCTTTGCAAAAGAGAGATATCGGCAAGGAAAAGCTGCATTGTACCTTTGCATTTTTCTCCCAAACGAAGGACACTAGAATGAAAATTTTAAAGCCTCCTGTTAGTGCTTCGTCTACACGTTATAGCCCTGAATTTTCCAATGCCTATCTCTTTGCAAGAGAGATATCGGCAAGGAAAAGCTGTATTGAACCTTTGCATTTTTCTCCCAAACGAAGGACACTAGAATGAAAATTTTAAAGCCTCCTGTTAGTGCTTCATCTACACGTTATAGCCCTGAATTTTCCAATGCCTATCTCTTTGCAAAAGAGAGATATCGGCAAGGAAAAGCTGTATTGTACCTTTGCATTTTTCTCCCAAACGAAGGACACTAGAATGAAAATTTTAAAGCCTCCTGTTAGTGCTTCATCTACACGGTATAGCCCTGAATTTTCCAATGCCTACTGTATCTCTTTGCAAAAGAGAGATATTGGCAAGGAAAAGCTGTATTGAACCTTTGCATTTTTCTCCCAAACGAAGGACACTAGAATGAAAATTTTAAAGCCTCCTGTTAGTGCTTCATCTACACGTTATAGCCCTGAATTTTCCAATGCCTATCTCTTTGCAAAAGAGAGATATCGGCAAGGAAAAGCTGCATTGTACCTTTGCATTTTTCTCCCAAACGAAGGACACTAGAATGAAAATTTTAAAGCCTCCTGTTAGTGCTTCATCTACACGTTATAGCCCTGAATTTTCCAATGCCTATCTCTTTGCAAAAGAGAGATATCGGCAAGGAAAAGCTGCATTGTACCTTTGCATTTTTCTCCCAAACGAAGGACACTAGAATGAAAATTTTAAAGCCTCCTGTTAGTGCTTCATCTACACGTTATAGCCCTGAATTTTCCAATGCCTATCTCTTTGCAAAAGAGAGATATCGGCAAGGAAAAGCTGCATTGTACCTTTGCATTTTTCTCCCAAACGAAGGACACTAGAATGAAAATTTTAAAGCCTCCTGTTAGTGCTTCGTCTACACGTTATAGCCCTGAATTTTCCAATGCCTATCTCTTTGCAAAAGAGAGATATCGGCAAGGAAAAGCTGTATTGTACCTTTGCATTTTTCTCCCAAACGAAAGACACTAGAATGAAAATTTTAAAGCCTCCTGTTAGTGCTTCATCTACACGTTATAGCCCTGAATTTTCCAATGCCTATCTCTTTGCAAAAGAGAGATATCGGCAAGGAAAAGCTGTATTGTACCTTTGCATTTTTCTCCCAAACGAAGGACACTAGAATGAAAATTTTAAAGCCTCCTGTTAGTGCTTCATCTACACGTTATAGCCCTGAATTTTCCAATGCCTATCTCTTTGCAAAAGAGAGATATCGGCAAGGAAAAGCTGTATTGTACCTTTGCATTTTTCTCCCAAACGAAAGACACTAGAATGAAAATTTTAAAGCCTTCTGTTAGTGCTTCGTCTACACGTTATAGCCCTGAATTTTCCAATGCCTATCTCTTTGCAAAAGAGAGATATCGGCAAGGAAAAGCTGTATTGAACCTTTGCATTTTTCTCCCAAACGAAGGACACTAGAATGAAAATTTTAAAGCCTCCTGTTCGTGCTTCATCTACACGTTATAGCCCTGAATTTTCCAATGCCTATCTCTTTGCAAAAGAGAGATATCGGCAAGGAAAAGCTGTATTGTACCTTTGCATTTTTCTCCCAAACGAAGGACACTAGAATGAAAATTTTAAAGCCTCCTGTTAGTGCTTCATCTACACGGTATAGCCCTGAATTTTCCAATGCCTACTGTATCTCTTTGCAAAAGAGAGATATTGGCAAGGAAAAGCTGTATTGAACCTTTGCATTTTTCTCCCAAACGAAGGACACTAGAATGAAAATTTTAAAGCCTCCTGTTAGTGCTTCATCTACACGTTATAGCCCTGAATTTTCCAATGCCTATCTCTTTGCAAAAGAGAGATATCGGCAAGGAAAAGCTGTATTGTACCTTTGCATTTTTCTCCCAAACGAAAGACACTAGAATGAAAATTTTAAAGCCTCCTGTTAGTGCTTCATCTACACGTTATAGCCCTGAATTTTCCAATGCCTATCTCTTTGCAAAAGAGAGATATCGGCAAGGAAAAGCTGCATTGTACCTTTGCATTTTTCTCCCAAACGAAGGACACTAGAATGAAAATTTTAAAGCCTCCTGTTAGTGCTTCGTCTACACGTTATAGCCCTGAATTTTCCAATGCCTATCTCTTTGCAAAAGAGAGATATCGGCAAGGAAAAGCTGCATTGTACCTTTGCATTTTTCTCCCAAACGAAGGACACTAGAATGAAAATTTGAAAGCCTCCTGTTAGTGCTTCATCTACACGTTATAGCCCTGAATTTTCCAATGCCTATCTCTTTGCAAAAGAGAGATATCGGCAAGGAAAAGCTGCATTGTACCTTTGCATTTTTCTCCCAAACGAAGGACACTAGAATGAAAATTTTAAAGCCTCCTGTTAGTGCTTCATCTACACGTTATAGCCCTGAATTTTCCAATGCCTATCTCTTTGCAAAAGAGAGATATCGGCAAGGAAAAGCTGCATTGTACCTTTGCATTTTTCTCCCAAACGAAGGACACTAGAATGAAAATTTTAAAGCCTCCTGTTAGTGCTTCATCTACACGTTATAGCCCTGAATTTTCCAATGCCTATCTCTTTGCAAAAGAGAGATATCGGCAAGGAAAAGCTGCATTGTACCTTTGCATTTTTCTCCCAAACGAAGGACACTAGAATGAAAATTTTAAAGCCTCCTGTTAGTGCTTCATCTACACGTTATAGCCCTGAATTTTCCAATGCCTATCTCTTTGCAAAAGAGAGATATCGGCAAGGAAAAGCTGTATTGTACCTTTGCATTTTTCTCCCAAACGAAAGACACTAGAATAAAAATTTTAAAGCCTCCTGTTAGTGCTTCATCTACACGTTATAGCCCTGAATTTTCCAATGCCTATCTCTTTGCAAAAGAGAGATATCGGCAAGGAAAAGCTGTATTGTACCTTTGCATTTTTCTCCCAAACGAAAGACACTAGTATGAAAATTTTAAAGCCTCCTGTTAGTGCTTCATTTACACGTTATAGCCCTGAATTTTCCAATGCCTATCTCTTTGCAAAAGAGAGATATCGGCAAGGAAAAGCTGCAATGTACCTTTGCATTTTTCTCCCAAACGAAGGACACTAGAATGAAAATTTTAAAGCCTCCTGTTAGTGCTTCATCTACACGTTATAGCCCTGAATTTTCCAATGCCTATCTCTTTGCAAAAGAGAGATATCGGCAAGGAAAAGCTGCATTGTACCTTTGCATTTTTCTCCCAAACGAAGGACACTAGAATGACAATTTTAAAGCCTCCTGTTAGTGCTTCGTCTACACGTTATAGCCCTGAATTTTCCAATGCCTATCTCTTTGCAAAAGAGAGATATCGGCAAGGAAAAGCTGTATTGTACCTTTGCATTTTTCTCCCAAACGAAAGACACTAGAATGAAAATTTTAAAGCCTCCTGTTAGTGCTTCATCTACACGTTATAGCCCTGAATTTTCCAATGCCTATCTCTTTGCAAAAGAGAGATCTCGGCAAGGAAAAGCTGTTTTGTACCTTTGCATTTTTTTCCCAAACGAAGGACACTAGAATGAAAATTTTAAAGCCTCCTGTTAGTGCTTCATCTACACGTTATAGCCCTGAATTTTCCAATGCCTATCTCTTTGCAAAAGAGAGATATCGGCAAGGAAAAGCTGCATTGTACCTTTGCATTTTTCTCCCAAACGAAGGACACTAGAATGAAAATTTTAAAGCCTTCTGTTAGTGCTTCATTTACACGCTATAGCCCTGAATTTTCCAATGCCTATCTCTTTGCAAAAGAGAGATATCGGCAAGGAAAAGCTGCATTGTACCTTTGCATTTTTCTCCCAAACGAAGGACACTAGAATGAAAATTTTAAAGCCTCCTGTTAGTGCTTCATCTACACGTTATAGCCCTGAATTTTCCAATGCCTATCTCTTTGCAAAAGAGAGATATCGGCAAGGAAAAGCTGCATTGTACCTTTGCATTTTTCTCCCAAACGAAGGACACTAGAATGAAAATTTTAAAGCCTCCTGTTAGTGCTTCATCTACACGTTATAGCCCTGAATTTTCCAATGCCTATCTCTTTGCAAAAGAAAGATATCGGCAAGGAAAAGCTGTATTGTACCTTTGCATTTTTCTCCCAAACGAAAGACACTAGAATGAAAATTTTAAAGCCTTCTGTTAGTGCTTCATTTACACGTTATAGCCCTGAATTTTCCAATGCCTATCTCTATGCAAAAGAGAGATATCGGCAAGGAAAAGCTGTATTGTACCTTTGCATTTTTCTCCCAAACGAAAGACACTAGAATGAAAATGTTAAAGCCTCCTGTTAGTGCTTCATCTACACGTTATAGCCCTGAATTTTCCAATGCCTATCTCTTTGCAAAAGAGAGATATCGGCAAGGAAAAGCTGCATTGTACCTTTGCATTTTTCTCCCAAACGAAGGACACTAGAATGAAAATTTTAAAGCCTCCTGTTAGTGCTTCATCTACACGTTATAGCCCTGAATTTTCCAATGCCTATCTCTTTGCAAAAGAGAGATATCGGCAAGGAAAAGCTGCATTGTACCTTTGCATTTTTCTCCCAAACGAAGGACACTAGAATGAAAATTTTAAAGCCTCCTGTTAGTGCTTCGTCTACACGTTATAGCCCTGAATTTTCCAATGCCTATCTCTTTGCAAAAGAGAGATATCGGCAAGGAAAAGCTGTATTGTACCTTTGCATTTTTCTCCCAAACGAAAGACACTAGAATGAAAATTTTAAAGCCTCCTGTTAGTGCTTCATCTACACGTTATAGCCCTGAATTTTCCAATGCCTATCTCTTTGCAAAAGAGAGATATCGGCAAGGAAAAGCTGTATTGTACCTTTGCATTTTTCTCCCAAACGAAGGACACTAGAATGAAAATTTTAAAGCCTCCTGTTAGTGCTTCATCTACACGTTATAGCCCTGAATTTTCCAATGCCTATCTCTTTGCAAAAGAGAGATATCGGCAAGGAAAAGCTGTATTGTACCTTTGCATTTTTCTCCCAAACGAAAGACACTAGAATGAAAATTTTAAAGCCTTCTGTTAGTGCTTCATTTACACGTTATAGCCCTGAATTTTCCAATGCCTATCTCTTTGCAAAAGAGAGATATCGGCAAGGAAAAGCTGCATTGTACCTTTGCATTTTTCTCCCAAACGAAGGACACTAGAATGAAAATTTTAAAGCCTCCTGTTAGTGCTTCATCTACACGTTATAGCCCTGAATTTTCCAATGCCTATCTCTTTGCAAAAGAGAGATATCGGCAAGGAAAAGCTGTATTGTACCTTTGCATTTTTCTCCCAAACGAAGGACACTAGAATGAAAATTTTAAAGCCTCCTGTTAGTGCTTCATCTACACGGTATAGCCCTGAATTTTCCAATGCCTACTGTATCTCTTTGCAAAAGAGAGATATTGGCAAGGAAAAGCTGTATTGAACCTTTGCATTTTTCTCCCAAACGAAGGACACTAGAATGAAAATTTTAAAGCCTCCTGTTAGTGCTTCATCTACACGTTATAGCCCTGAATTTTCCAATGCCTATCTCTTTGCAAAAGAGAGATATCGGCAAGGAAAAGCTGCATTGTACCTTTGCATTTTTCTCCCAAACGAAGGACACTAGAATGAAAATTTTAAAGCCTCCTGTTAGTGCTTCATCTACACGTTATAGCCCTGAATTTTCCAATGCCTATCTCTTTGCAAAAGAGAGATATCGGCAAGGAAAAGCTGCATTGTACCTTTGCATTTTTCTCCCAAACGAAGGACACTAGAATGAAAATTTTAAAGCCTCCTGTTAGTGCTTCATCTACACGTTATAGCCCTGAATTTTCCAATGCCTATCTCTTTGCAAAAGAGAGATATCGGCAAGGAAAAGCTGCATTGTACCTTTGCATTTTTCTCCCAAACGAAGGACACTAGAATGAAAATTTTAAAGCCTCCTGTTAGTGCTTCGTCTACACGTTATAGCCCTGAATTTTCCAATGCCTATCTCTTTGCAAAAGAGAGATATCGGCAAGGAAAAGCTGTATTGTACCTTTGCATTTTTCTCCCAAACGAAAGACACTAGAATGAAAATTTTAAAGCCTCCTGTTAGTGCTTCATCTACACGTTATAGCCCTGAATTTTCCAATGCCTATCTCTTTGCAAAAGAGAGATATCGGCAAGGAAAAGCTGTATTGTACCTTTGCATTTTTCTCCCAAACGAAGGACACTAGAATGAAAATTTTAAAGCCTCCTGTTAGTGCTTCATCTACACGTTATAGCCCTGAATTTTCCAATGCCTATCTCTTTGCAAAAGAGAGATATCGGCAAGGAAAAGCTGTATTGTACCTTTGCATTTTTCTCCCAAACGAAAGACACTAGAATGAAAATTTTAAAGCCTTCTGTTAGTGCTTCATTTACACGTTATAGCCCTGAATTTTCCAATGCCTATCTCTTTGCAAAAGAGAGATATCGGCAAGGAAAAGCTGCATTGTACCTTTGCATTTTTCTCCCAAACGAAGGACACTAGAATGAAAATTTTAAAGCCTCCTGTTAGTGCTTCGTCTACACGTTATAGCCCTGAATTTTCCAATGCCTATCTCTTTGCAAAAGAGAGATATCGGCAAGGAAAAGCTGTATTGAACCTTTGCATTTTTCTCCCAAACGAAGGACACTAGAATGAAAATTTGAAAGCCTCCTGTTAGTGCTTCATCTACACGTTATAGCCCTGAATTTTCCAATGCCTATCTCTTTGCAAAAGAGAGATATCGGCAAGGAAAAGCTGCATTGTACCTTTGCATTTTTCTCCCAAACGAAGGACACTAGAATGAAAATTTTAAAGCCTCCTGTTAGTGCTTCATCTACACGTTATAGCCCTGAATTTTCCAATGCCTATCTCTTTGCAAAAGAGAGATATCGGCAAGGAAAAGCTGCATTGTACCTTTGCATTTTTCTCCCAAACGAAGGACACTAGAATGAAAATTTTAAAGCCTCCTGTTAGTGCTTCATCTACACGTTATAGCCCTGAATTTTCCAATGCCTATCTCTTTGCAAAAGAGAGATATCGGCAAGGAAAAGCTGCATTGTACCTTTGCATTTTTCTCCCAAACGAAGGACACTAGAATGAAAATTTTAAAGCCTCCTGTTAGTGCTTCATCTACACGTTATAGCCCTGAATTTTCCAATGCCTATCTCTTTGCAAAAGAGAGATATCGGCAAGGAAAAGCTGTATTGTACCTTTGCATTTTTCTCCCAAACGAAAGACACTAGAATAAAAATTTTAAAGCCTCCTGTTAGTGCTTCATCTACACGTTATAGCCCTGAATTTTCCAATGCCTATCTCTTTGCAAAAGAGAGATATCGGCAAGGAAAAGCTGTATTGTACCTTTGCATTTTTCTCCCAAACGAAAGACACTAGTATGAAAATTTTAAAGCCTCCTGTTAGTGCTTCATTTACACGTTATAGCCCTGAATTTTCCAATGCCTATCTCTTTGCAAAAGAGAGATATCGGCAAGGAAAAGCTGCATTGTACCTTTGCATTTTTCTCCCAAACGAAGGACACTAGAATGAAAATTTTAAAGCCTCCTGTTAGTGCTTCATCTACACGTTATAGCCCTGAATTTTCCAATGCCTATCTCTTTGCAAAAGAGAGATATCGGCAAGGAAAAGCTGCATTGTACCTTTGCATTTTTCTCCCAAACGAAGGACACTAGAATGACAATTTTAAAGCCTCCTGTTAGTGCTTCGTCTACACGTTATAGCCCTGAATTTTCCAATGCCTATCTCTTTGCAAAAGAGAGATATCGGCAAGGAAAAGCTGTATTGTACCTTTGCATTTTTCTCCCAAACGAAGGACACTAGAATGAAAATTTTAAAGCCTCCTGTTAGTGCTTCATCTACACGTTATAGCCCTGAATTTTCCAATGCCTATCTCTTTGCAAAAGAGAGATATCGGCAAGGAAAAGCTGCATTGTACCTTTGCATTTTTCTCCCAAACGAAGGACACTAGAATGAAAATTTTAAAGCCTCCTGTTAGTGCTTCATCTACACGTTATAGCCCTGAATTTTCCAATGCCTATCTCTTTGCAAAAGAAAGATATCGGCAAGGAAAAGCTGTATTGTACCTTTGCATTTTTCTCCCAAACGAAAGACACTAGAATGAAAATTTTAAAGCCTTCTGTTAGTGCTTCATTTACACGTTATAGCCCTGAATTTTCCAATGCCTATCTCTATGCAAAAGAGAGATATCGGCAAGGAAAAGCTGTATTGTACCTTTGCATTTTTCTCCCAAACGAAAGACACTAGAATGAAAATGTTAAAGCCTCCTGTTAGTGCTTCATCTACACGTTATAGCCCTGAATTTTCCAATGCCTATCTCTTTGCAAAAGAGAGATATCGGCAAGGAAAAGCTGCAGTGTACCTTTGCATTTTTCTCCCAAACGAAGGACACTAGAATGAAAATTTTAAAGCCTCCTGTTAGTGCTTCATCTACACGTTATAGCCCTGAATTTTCCAATGCCTATCTCTTTGCAAAAGAGAGATATCGGCAAGGAAAAGCTGCATTGTACCTTTGCATTTTTCTCCCAAACGAAGGACACTAGAATGAAAATTTTAAAGCCTCCTGTTAGTGCTTCGTCTACACGTTATAGCCCTGAATTTTCCAATGCCTATCTCTTTGCAAAAGAGAGATATCGGCAAGGAAAAGCTGTATTGTACCTTTGCATTTTTCTCCCAAACGAAAGACACTAGAATGAAAATTTTAAAGCCTCCTGTTAGTGCTTCATCTACACGTTATAGCCCTGAATTTTCCAATGCCTATCTCTTTGCAAAAGAGAGATATCGGCAAGGAAAAGCTGTATTGTACCTTTGCATTTTTCTCCCAAACGAAGGACACTAGAATGAAAATTTTAAAGCCTCCTGTTAGTGCTTCATCTACACGTTATAGCCCTGAATTTTCCAATGCCTATCTCTTTGCAAAAGAGAGATATCGGCAAGGAAAAGCTGTATTGTACCTTTGCATTTTTCTCCCAAACGAAAGACACTAGAATGAAAATTTTAAAGCCTTCTGTTAGTGCTTCATTTACACGTTATAGCCCTGAATTTTCCAATGCCTATCTCTTTGCAAAAGAGAGATATCGGCAAGGAAAAGCTGCATTGTACCTTTGCATTTTTCTCCCAAACGAAGGACACTAGAATGAAAATTTTAAAGCCTCCTGTTAGTGCTTCGTCTACACGTTATAGCCCTGAATTTTCCAATGCCTATCTCTTTGCAAAAGAGAGATATCGGCAAGGAAAAGCTGTATTGAACCTTTGCATTTTTCTCCCAAACGAAGGACACTAGAATGAAAATTTTAAAGCCTCCTGTTAGTGCTTCATCTACACGTTATAGCCCTGAATTTTCCAATGCCTATCTCTTTGCAAAAGAGAGATATCGGCAAGGAAAAGCTGTATTGTACCTTTGCATTTTTCTCCCAAACGAAGGACACTAGAATGAAAATTTTAAAGCCTCCTGTTAGTGCTTCATCTACACGGTATAGCCCTGAATTTTCCAATGCCTATCTCTTTGCAAAAGAGAGATATTGGCAAGGAAAAGCTGTATTGAACCTTTGCATTTTTCTCCCAAACGAAGGACACTAGAATGAAAATTTTAAAGCCTCCTGTTAGTGCTTCATCTACACGTTATAGCCCTGAATTTTCCAATGCCTATCTCTTTGCAAAAGAGAGATATCGGCAAGGAAAAGCTGTATTGTACCTTTGCATTTTTCTCCCAAACGAAAGACACTAGAATGAAAATTTTAAAGCCTCCTGTTAGTGCTTCATCTACACGTTATAGCCCTGAATTTTCCAATGCCTATCTCTTTGCAAAAGAGAGATATTGGCAAGGAAAAGCTGTATTGAACCTTTGCATTTTTCTCCCAAACGAAGGACACTAGAATGAAAATTTTAAAGCCTCCTGTTAGTGCTTCATCTACACGTTATAGCCCTGAATTTTCCAATGCCTATCTCTTTGCAAAAGAGAGATATCGGCAAGGAAAAGCTGTATTGTACCTTTGCATTTTTCTCCCAAACGAAAGACACTAGAATAAAAATTTTAAAGCCTCCTGTTAGTGCTTCATCTACACGTTATAGCCCTGAATTTTCCAATGCCTATCTCTTTGCAAAAGAGAGATATCGGCAAGGAAAAGCTGCATTGTACCTTTGCATTTTTCTCCCAAACGAAGGACACTAGAATGAAAATTTTAAAGCCTCCTGTTAGTGCTTCATCTACACGTTATAGCCCTGAATTTTCCAAT